>NC_056565.1:41898808-41911267 GCF_013358625.1 Macadamia integrifolia
AAAAGACAAAGAGTACAAGACAAGGTTTGAAGTTTGGTACCAAAGGGGAGGTCATTGGTAGCTGTAATGGTTTGCTAATCCTAAAAACAAAGGCTCTGTTTGTTCCAACGTAAAATGATTGGTAAAACAAATTTGCAAGGAGTAAAATTTTACATGACACTCCCCCTTTTCTGGAAAAGGCTCTATAGAATTTTACCTCAAATTTGCAAGGAAAGTGTTCCTCGTAAATCGCCAAAAACTTGAAATTCGATCTCGATACTTCACCCGACTCCCTGAGGCCCTATCGATTTGACAAACTCAGCCTAAACTCTCTCTTTGCAACTTTCAGCTACGACCATGGCTGCAACAACCACCGTGGTAGGTTTTGGCAATGGCCGCTGTTTCGGTCTTGAATGATCTGACGAGTGGTTTATCACTTTCGAAGCCATGATCAGGTCCTTGTTCTCATCGCCCAAAGAGAGGTTAATAATCGTATCCACACCATACTCTTGAATCTGGGAGTCCTGCAAGGATAAGAGAGACATGAGTGGTTTGATGGTGCCGGCTAGACCCATATTGAGGCGATTTTCCTGTTTGTTCTTGGTGAGAAGTCTTAAGTCCATAGCGAATCGCCTCTACAAGTCGATTGAGCATGATTTGAGGTTGGAGACAAGTTGATGGATCTTTGCAAGTTGCTGAGGCAACGTTGTGTAGTAATGGAATTTTGAAACTGGTAGTTGATCTTCGTCTCCTTAATTTCCCTTTCTTTTTCCAAAACCCTAGATTTAGTTTGGTCTTATCTTCTGTTTCCTTGGTTTCATCCAATTTATTCACTTGAAGAGTTTCAGATAAGATGCCGCATCTTTTTTATTTTGATTCACTGGGTTCTTCTTTTATGAACTTAATTTCTATTAATTTGTGAGCTACTTTGATGGTAGGCATTCTGTAAATTTATATTTTTAATGGCAGTGAAGGAAAGAGATGAGCAGCAACCACGTTATGTGAATCAGCTTCTTCTTAGTCAAGAAGAAATCAGTGGCGTGCCATATCACCTTCTCTTCATTTCCTTGGCACCAGAAACCTTAGTCCACTGTAGGACGAAACAACATTTGTTAACTATCGGACCTTGATCTCATGGAGAGTAACTTGTAGCAGAGACTATAAAAAGCAATCTAGAAGGTTGATTGTGAGTGAATTTCAGTTTTACATTTGGTTCAATAGTAAATTGTTGTTGTGCTTATAGGTAAGCTAGTGACTAATCCTTCAACTCTGGTGTCACAGCTTCTCTCATTTCCTTGCATTCAATGCTTTTGATTGTGAGAGTGGTTATAATTCTCAGACTCAGGTGCCTTGGATTATTCAAAATTAAATTAAAAGACTGAAGGTATGTTGATAATTTGATTTAACTGGACCATCTTTAACGTTAGGATCCATATTAAACATGGAAGGTGCATATCGTACCATCCTAAGAATTGGTTCTTAGCATTTAGATATCTTGTTGCACGATCTAATATTTCTTGCTTAGGTTACTTATCATTGTTTTTTTTTATCAAGTCCTAGTGCTGCCGCTATGCTCCACATTTTATTGTTTATGAAAAGTCCAAGTACTTCTGTTCAGATCTTTTCTATGGTGTGTGCTTTATCACTCTTTCGGGGAAGTAATTTTAGGGGCCAATGCACAATCTTCTGATATTTTAATGTGTGAGAATTGTGAAGTGGTGGAAAAACTCAACCTACTCAAACCTTCCATTTATTTTGTGTCTTTGGTGGGGAGATAAATGGCCCCTCTCTCTCTTAAGTTAGATTCTACCAATGGGCTCTACCCAGATGTGGTTCGATTTTTGTTGCTGGACCAAACGGGTTTAAACCTTGACAGCACTGTAACTCTTGGCTCTTATTTGGATTCACTTCCATCCTCCCAATGGAATGTTAGGTGTGAGATGCCCAAACCATAAAATTGGAACAAAAATTATGAAAGAGAACATGGAAAGAGACCCAGCGTCAGCTCCACCTTGCTGGGTATTGGGAGTTTCACTTTGTCCTCCTCCCACTTCGCAGGTCAACATGTGGTTTTCCCCAAATTTCTCAATCAGAAAACAGAGGAACCACATGATTAGGACATGAAGCCTGGTAGCCTACCTTACTATATTCTAATGCTTTCCCAAATCAAGTCCTTTGCATCTATAAATTCTCATCTTTAAGCAGTTCCAAAATCTAAACTCATAGAAAGAAACATTGTTGGAGGTGGTAATGGGTGGAAAAGGGACCTGATCTCTTGAAATTATTTTCTTCTCATGGCTTCATTTGTTTGGTTAAAATTGGTTGGTGGTATATTCCATCTCTTGCACACTGTACCCCATTAACAAGGTTTTGAGGCTGCAGGTTGGTGTGCAAGAGATGGAAATATTGGGTTCATGGAACATGAGTATAGTTGTTTCTTCTTAGTACCTTGGTGGTTTTCAGACTGCTGCCAAAGACTAATAAATTTTATTCAATGTGTTGTCATGATTTGATAGTGGTTACTTCGAGTAAATATTTGGATGGAGAGATCTTTTATGTCCAAAAGTAAAAGTTTTCAATAATACTATAGCAATTAGGTTGAAGTTGAATGAATTTGTGAATCTCTTTCTAACAATAGCTGAGCATTAATATTTTTGTCTGCTATTGTAGTCACTTTTATGGACTGTTTTGTATTTTCATTTTTTTTTTTTTTTTGAAAGAATTGCTTCTCTGTCAGTCATGGTGTCCATGACTACATAAGATATTCAGTTTGAAGAGGAATTGTACGATGAGAGAGAGATACCCTAGGGTTTCATATTGATATTTCAAGTGCACGGTCCATATTTTGTTTGCGATGATTAATGCATGGTTTCTTGTTTTATGCAGGAGATATACTTGAGATAGAATTCTTTGAAGTGAATAATATCTACTAAAATTTCAAAAATATGTTTAGAATATTGGAAATTCCTTGGATGCAAACAGGGTTCAAAGCACGACGAAAGTTTTAGAAGGCAAATTCTTTTATTAAATGACTCTGCTTATCCATTTTGTAAACCTAGGCAGCTTTCAAGGTTTATCGAGGGATAATGAATGAGAAGGATACATGATGGCCATGGCAAAGATGAGTTGTTTTGAGTATGTCATGTCCTTTCCCATTGAGATGTAGTGATATGGGAAGATATTCTACTTTTTTTTGTCATGGTTTTTCTTGGAAACATTATGATGTAATTAAAAATTCAATAGCTTCATATTATGCATGCTTATCGTTTGAAGAATTCAATACAAGTAGCCTGGGAACGTGAAAAGAAAAAATGGGCCATAATCAATGTGGGATAACAAATCACATTGTATCAAATACCAAAGCTCTACTATCTAATGGGCCACTCAAATTGGTCACACTGTTTCTCTAAGAAACCCCTCTTTGGCATTTGATCATGTGTGCTTCATATGCATATTATAAGCCTCAATAATAAATTAATTATTATAATCTTCAATAAAAGTTCACAAGGAAACACAGCTTTTATAGTTGACTAATAAATAAGAACTTTTTTGTTGCCTTGGATCACATAAGACATATTTTGTAGGTTCCATGTTGATACATGATTTTTACAATCATTTAATATGTGTTGCTATAATGGCGTCTTATGTAATTATGTTAAATTATTTTACCGTGTAAAATAAATAGCAAACAAACATTGAAAAATTTTACGGTGACATTATACAATATATTTTACCTTTTAGAAACAAACACTGGAAAATATTTCAACAAAAAAAATTTTACACTTAAATTTTTCCATGTAATATTTTATAAATGAAAATTTTACATGTAAATTTTTACGCTGAAACAGACGGAGCCTTAAAGGAAACCATCTTTCTGTGGCAAATTTGAATACTAAAAAGAAAGAGTGAACCTTCCTTGAACTACTAGTACTAAGTTAGATTCTTTGCAACTTCACTGTGGGTTCACTTATCCTGAAATTGGCATGTATAAATTGGTGCACCTTCTGATGGATGAGAATACTTTGACATGTGATGTGCTGTCTTTGGGGGCTTCTGGTAGCAATACATGGTTTGTCAGACTTGTTCAATCTTCCTCCATACACATAGTTTCATTTGATGCAGGTGCAGAGGTCTTTCACCCTATCCGGTCTCCAATTCATGATTTTTCAATATCTGATTCTTTCCTAGAACTTGGAGGTGTGTAATCACTTGTGGAAGCAACTGATCATTCTAAAAACAAGACATACAATGTATGGATTTTAAAGGATTGGTTGAAGGGGACATGGGTGAAGCAACATACATTCTCAATAAGGAAACAATCTCTGGGGGTACACTACAATGGGTTAACAGTTCTGATATTGTTCAAGTCCTATCTAGCTGATCACATGGAGGAAGAAAAACCATAATCTTTCAAATCAAGTCATTTTCCGGAATTCTTTCTCACATTGCATATGATCTTCAAATTAAATCAAGAGAGTGAAATACAATTTGATATTATTAGAGGATGGCCCTCCAGGTTTCTTACTTATGTCAGTAGCTTGATCTCTCCCAAGTTGCTATTACTGGGTGCACTTAAGCTCCTAAAAACTGTTTCTTTCTCTTCTTTTTATCCAAGGATGTTTTTTTAATCTGATTTGGCATCCACAACTGGTCAGTTTATAGTTCTCTTTCCAGAAATGAATGTTGGTGCTGCCTGCTTCAAGGTTAATGGCTAGTATTCACAACTAGTCAGTGTATACTTCTCTTTCCAGAAATATAAATAACATGGCCTAAATATTACCTATATGCATTGCAGTTATATCACATAATTTTACTGTTTTAGTCCTTATTTTTTATTTGCTCCATATCATATCTAACTGTAGAAGTAGTTTTCATTTTTGTTTCCAAAACTGAAAGGTATTCAGATTTTAGCAATAAGCTTATTAGGAGTCTTGACATCAGCGCAGGGAAGCCACCTCCTCATCCCCCTCTTTTTTCCCCCATCTTGTTGGTTTTTCTTTTGCTGACTTGCTGTTAAATATAAGGGACCAAGGTTTGTTGAATAGTTCATTGAGATAAAATTATTTGAAATACCTGAATATCTGCCACATGGCAGGTCGAATAGAGCAGAAATTTTGTGGACTAGTTGATATGTTAAGTTTCCGTCTAAATGGAGTTTGCTAAATGGGAAAAAGTTTGCCCGGGCATATAAAGGTGGTTGAAAAAAATACAAGGATGAATGCCAATATAGAATATCTAATTGAATTAGGTCTTGAAATTTGACATATAACTTGATATTGACAACTTAAAAAAGTTGGGCATTGGCTCAGCTTGTATGGAATATGGTATATTTACTTGTACTTAAATGGCTTGTAATGGGTGGACCAAATCAAAATGATCAAGGAGGCTTGAATGTCCCAGATCATTAGCTATCAATGGCAAATAAATTATCGTTTACTAGTTTTATTCTTCTGATTCACAACTTAAAGAAGCCAATTTTAATGTCTTACCTACAGATACCTGCATGACTGCATCCATCAACTTAAGAAGAGAATGATATCAATAATGCATTTTTGTTAGACCATGGATCTTCAATTACTTGAAAGTACTGAAGGGAGTGTGGAGTGTGGGGTGTGTGGTCTGGGACCTTCTGGATTCCCACAACTCTGCTGTTTTTGTTTCACAAGTGCTTCCATGGTACTAATATAAATAGAATAAGATGACTTAATAGTCTTGGTTGTGAATTTGCAGCTACTTGGCTGCAACTCAGTTAGCAACCAAATTCAAGGTTACACACTAAGGATGATGTAGTAATTCTAGCTATTAAATAAATAGATTTAATATTATATTAATCACATCAAATTTCACGGCATAATTCAATAAAATACCTTCAATGTGAATTAACGATTTTATAGGCTAAAAGGAAAGAGAGCCACCAAAAGCTATCAAGGTCTTTGGTTTTATCAGTTTCTAGCCTTAATAGCTATTAGCTAATTGGTGAGCTAGTGAGACCATACTCCTACATTGTTTTACCACATGGTCCTTATTTTTTTGGTTGTCTTTGTATGACAAATGTTTTTGGGCACACTAATCTACAACTTGGAAAAAAACTTGGGTCACTGATGAGTTGGCATCTAGAGATAAGGGAACACAGAGTTAATATAGAATAATAGGGACTATTGGACGGCTTTATCGAGGGAGCTCCTCTTTCTCATAGAGAAAATAATGGGATTAAAAAGGCATCGTCCCAATCCCATTTTCTGTGACTGATACGTGTAGTGCTCTGCTCCACAATAGTTACAACTAACATAACTTCCCAATATATATATATATATATATATATAAAATCCAACCGGTCAATTTTGGAAAGAGTCAGTTTGTTGTTATGTGAAAAAGAGGGACAATTCAGGCATTTAATTAAAAACATAAGAAAGAAAATCTGAGGTAGGAGAGTATTAGTAAATATGGGTCTAGTGTAGGGGAATGATAGTAATTAGGGGTGAAAGTTTGGCCCAGACAATCGGAACCTACCTTTAGCCTGAACAGGGCTTGGGCCAAGTTTTTCACCCTGAGGACGGGTTAGGGTTGAAAAACACCAACCCTGGGTTAGGGGTGGGTCTAGCTCGGGTTGAGGCCTCAGCCCGGTCCAACCCGGCCATAAATTTAACCCTAAATTTCTACATTAGAATTTAGGGCTCATATTGATATTTTATTTTTCTATAATTTTTTAATGTATAGGATATGAATGGCAAAAATAGGTCAATCAAGGTTAATCCAACCATTGCAGAAGTCAGGGTCAAATCAACCCAGCTCAGCCCGACCCAACCTAGCCTTGACAGGGTCAATTAGGGACGGGTTGGGTTGAAATGAACCCAGTAGGGTTCGGCCTGGACATGAATCTGACGGGATTGGATTGGTCCTGGGTTGAATTTTGAGGACCTAGGGTTGGGTTAGGGTTTTAAGAAACTCAGCCCAACCCGGCGTTGTTTCACCCCCAATTGTAGTTGTCCTTATTTCCTTCTATCTTCTATTTGGGGATGTTGCAGTTGCAGAAGGCTCTCTCGCCTCTCAACTTGTGGGCACGCAGGCCATGCAACACCCATGAATCCTCTAACAAGGTTTTGATGGATGGACCGTTGCACAGGAACAAAGAAGCCTGGAACATTCTGGTTGACCCCTTCCCCTCCCTTTGTATTGCTTTCTCCAAAAAGCTCAAGAATGTCAAAGTTGCTCTTCCCCAGGAATGCTTCCTCATTTGGAAAAATCTCTGACAGTGTGGCTGCCTGTAGAGACTATCTTGTCTCCATCCAGCTCAAGATTCAATCGGATTCCCTCAATCCATCCTGTCGACGATAAGAAGTTAGTTTCTTCTGAGCTTTTCTCCTTACTCTCCCAAAAAGAAAGCTTCATTCGCAAAAAAAATCCAATATCAAATGGCTTCAGCTTGGTGACTCAATCACCTATTTCCACCGCTTTCTCAAGGCTCGGAGAAATGCTAACTCCATCCTCTCTCTCTTGCCCTGATGGATCCATCCTTAGAAAACCTGATGACATCAAAGCTAAACCTGCTTCCTATTTCTCTAGCCTTTTCACTCCTTCCCTCTACTCTCATCCCTCATAACATCACCACCAATTGAATCCCTGGCCACCTCCTACCCTCCCTCATTTCCAACCCCTCGGATGAGGAAATCTACTCAGTTGTCCTCTCCCATAAGTCCAACAAAGCTTTAGCATGGATTTTTTCTCTTCTTGTTGAGACATCATTCGTACTGACCTCATCTATGCCATCAAAATATTTTTCTTCAACCCTTCCCAGATCCAAAATATTAATCATACTTTCTTTTGCCTCATCGTTAAAAAAGAAGGAAAGTTCATTGCCAAAATCCTAGCTTATAGGATTCAATTCATCATTGATCCCCTAGTCAGCCTTGATTAATCCGCCTTTATCAAAGGGAGAAGTATCGCGGATAACATCATTCTTTGTCATGAGATTATTCGTGGATTTGATCAGAAATCCCATGAATCCACCACCTCCTCGAGATCGACATTCACAAAGCCTTTGATACCATTGATTGAGATTTTATCTAAAATGTTCTTCTCCAAATCGCCTTTCCTCTCTCCTTTGTGTATTGGATTTATTTATGTATCTCCTCCCCCCGATTCTCTGTTCTAGTTAATGGTAGTCCGACTGGGTTCTTCCCTGATAGATGCTGTCTATCCCCCTATCTCTTTTTCCTCTCTCCTGAGATCCTCTCTAGATCATTCCAATCTTCGACTGACCTCCATCTTATCTCTTCCATTCCTATAGGCAAATCTCTTCTCCTCACCCACTTGGCCTTTTGCTGATGATCTCATGATTTTCTCTAAGGCTGAACCCACCTCTATCTCATCCATCTTATCCTCCCTCTCCCTCTTCGAGTGTCTATCCTGCCTTCATGTCAATCTCCTCAAATTGTTCCTCTTCCTCTCCGGTGTCTCTGCCTCTATGCCTGCTAGCCTTTTGCAGCTTACTAGATTCTTTCTTGGATTCCTCCCTATAAAATTCCTTGGCCTGCCTCTCATTTCCTTCAGGATTTTTGCCCATCACTGCACCCCCATGTTGGACCTTATGGGGAAGAAGCTATAACTTTGGAAAGGTAAGCTTCTATCCTATGCAAGTTGTTTGGAGCTTACAAGATCGGTACTCCAATCCTCCATCTCTATTAGTTAGGTATCTTCACCTTGCATGCCTCCACCATCTACAAGGCTAAATCCCTCCTCTGCTCCTTCCTTTAGAAAGGATTTGACTCAAATAAATTTTCTCTACCCTCTTAGTTAGGCCTAGATATGTCATCCCAAACTTAAGGGAGGCCTGGGTCTTTGAAGAATTAAAGAGGTTATTCTGTTGGCACCCTCAAGCTCCTCTGGAAAGTTGCTTCCAGCCACAAAAGCATTTGGGTGTCCTGGGTCTACTATTTCGTTATCAAAAAAGATTCCATTTGGTATGTCTCCCCTTTGGGCTGACTCTTCTTGGGTTTGACAAAACATCCTGGCAGCCAGCCCTTGGCCCTCAGTGCTATCTTTATCTCCATTGCCTCTAGCTCCTCTGCCCTTCTCTGGCTTGATCCCTGGCACCCTCTGGGCTCTTCTTCTTCACCAACCCTCGATCCATTTACTCGTCTGCTCTTACTAGAACTGCTAAGGTAGCTGATATCATTTCAAATGATGCTTGGAACCCCCCAGCTCCCCTGCTTCTCTTCCTCACATATGGGCCTCCCTCCTCCCTCTAAGACCCTTCCTTTGTGATAAGATCACCTGGCTCCCTTCCTCCTCAAGTCTCTTCTCTCCAACCTCAGCTGGAACCATCTTTGCAATCCCACCCCCTTGTTCCTTGGCTGAAAATTGTTTAGTTCAAAGATCACACATCCCTCACCATAACTTTACCACCTAGCATGCTCTCTCTGCCTATCTTCCGACTCAGGCCTTTCTTATCCATCATTATATCCCGGTCCCCCCTTCCTGCTACTTTTGCTGGAATGACTTCGATGATATTGATCATCTCTTCTTCTCTTGACCTTTCTCTTTCATCATCTGGAATAATGTTCTCTCTCACTGTTGACCTTCCAACATGAGACTCCTCTCTTTCAGCAAGGAATGGATTTGGGTTGACATGACTTTTGCCAAGTCATCAATTTGCGATACTGGAGGAAAACTTACCTTCTGTGCCACCGTCAACCACCTTTGGAAGGAACGTAACCTCTGAAAATGGTTTTCCAACTCCCGCTCCTATGACAAGATTTGGAATACCATCTTCTTTGACGTCTCCATCAAACTTGGTTGCCTTAACCATCATCGCGCTCGTGATACACCTAAAAGCAAACAATGTTGCAGCATGGGACCTCCCTGATTCCATTATAGGTCCCCCCCTCTCCACCTTGAGCTTTGTATCCCCTTAGCATCTAACTTTTGTTTCGTTTGTTCTCTCCTGCCCTTCTTCCCCCCTTGTATATTCTTTCTTTGCATAATTCATTTAGTTATTCATCAAAAAAAAAAAAAAAGGCATATAAAGGAAAGGATACAACAGTCTATGGTGTACAATAGCAATGTGGGGTCTAAATCCAAACTGCCACTTTGGGGTTTGTTCCCAATCTATGATTCAAACACATTTTAACATGCTTAAATGGGCACTACAAGAAGTTTCAGGGAAAACATCCATCATATGGCCATCACGATAGCCATTTCGACTTGACCTGAGGAATAGACCAATTTGAGCCCACTTCATAGATTTTGATGGTATATTTCGGTTCCAACCAGGGTTCGAACTCTTGGTTGAAATCAAACTTTTGGAATCTTGAAACAAATTCCATACAACCTATTACTTTTGGTTTAGGCTATTTTCCCTTAGACCTCTTAGAACCAACTGATAAAACCCCATAATAAGTTCATGAATTTTGATGAAATTTTTCTAAACTGAACCTTGGGCCAACTTGAAGAACTAGACCCTATTTGGTTCACTTGCTTCCTTGGGTCCAAAATTTATGGGCCGCGTTAGTTTCACTGAACCCAAAAAATTTTAGATCGACCGGTTCAGTTTTGCTTCGATTAGGAAATGGGAACAAACTCACAATTCTGGTGCTGCAAATACCGCTCATTGCAGGGCATTGAAATAAAAATGGAACAGCAGGAGCTTGGCCTAGTTAAGTGTTTCCTACTAAAGCTCATAAATTGATATAAAAGAAGTGAGGAGAAGAAGATTGAATAGATAATCCAGCTTACTGTGAACTTCCGCCTATGATTGTTTATCAACCGTAGGACAAGGTTAATTTTCTCATCAAAACCCTTGTGATAAGAGACCATCAACCATATCTATTCTACTAATCGATTAATTCTGCAAATACATTTATAGACTAAAAAAATCCCTAAATTATGAACAACTCAAAAGGAAAATTTCCTAAACCTACTAGCCCCTTTCATCGAGTAATTACAAATTTAGAAATTGTGTAGAAACAAAGCAACCTAGGACTCTAACCAGTACTCAGCTAAGATTGCAAATTGGGAAAAAAAAAAAAATTAAAAATCCTAGGCCCTTGGTCCATTATAAAGTGCAAACCAAAAATTAAATAGAAGACCCAATAACTCGTATCCTTTTCCTAACTACACTAACAAATTTCAGAAAGTTCCATTTTCTATCTAGACGAATTCCCCTGTAAGCTGATTTTAAAATATTTACAATGTTAAAATACATCCAATGATTGATATGAACTCCCTAATGTCTTCATTTGTATGAATCATGGACTCACACCTACCTCTTCGTTTGACCACTTTTCTCTTACTCATTATTATCCAGCAACAGGTACCAAAGAAAACAATCAACATTGTTGCAATGCTTATCACCACGATCAAAGATGTTTGATAATTTATGAGGGGAATGACCTGGTACAAAAGATTAGTAATCATTTAATCTATTATTGAAGTTATATGAAATGTTTCATAGAAATGAGTACTAATGGACTTAAATAACCTTTAATATAGATAATGAAGCAAAGTAAGTCTTTATGAGATGCTATCCTAAGCATCCTCTTACCTGAGTACTAGTAATTACGCAGTTCCCTTTTGAAGGATGCCATTGATAATTTGTACTACAAATGCATCTTTTCTTTCCACTGCCAGTAGTATTTGAATATAGTCTTTCTTCACAAACTGTATATGGCCATGCTTCACAGTCTGCAAAGGAATCACAAGTTGGCTCTACAAAATATCAAAGTGTTGTGTAGATATATATCATATTAAAAGAATTAGGACTAATATTTTTCTTTTTTAAATCAAATAATGGCAATTAATGGCCCAATTAGAGATGAAATTCCGTAAGCCCAAAGCAAGCCCCACACAATGAAGTCAAGGCTCGGTTTTATTTTGTTCCAATATGTGAGTAAAATCAGGGATGTACCTTGGTCTTGGCTGGATGTAGTTAGTTATTGTCAACACTAACATGTTGTAAGATACATAATGACTATCCTAATCTAGCCTAAGCCTTACCCATCATTCTTTGGCTGAGGAATCTCAATTCTAACCCAGCCCTAGCTCCATCCAGAGAAGTCCCTTTTTTTCCCTTAAATCTAGCTAGATACGGTTGGGCTAAGCTAAAATTTCAACATAGAATGATAGAATTTTCTATTATATTTCTCATCATATTTTATCAATTTGCATTATATATACACTTCATATTTTTCTCAACCAACGTAATGCTTAAGAAATCAGATGTTCTTTTATATTTTTTAAGGGAAATTTTAACCTATCAGACCAACTAATGAATGGCTCAAGAAAACAATGAAAAGAACAAAAAAAATAAAATTATATATTTTACCGATTTTAGAGCTTGCTACCCGGACGTAAATCTCCAGACCTCTATAGACACATCGTCATGGAGATCCCTTAATTCGGTCTGTATCCACAGTCCGCATCCATCCCCACCTGTCACTTCTGCCCCCTGAAAGGAGAAAGCCTCGCATCTGCAGAAACGAA
>NC_056565.1:41911367-41990849 GCF_013358625.1 Macadamia integrifolia
AAAAAAAAAAAAAAAATTGATGTCAGGTTGTTTGAATGAATGAGAAATACTAACCCCCTTTTCATGACAAATATGAAAAATCAATTTCATCTATTAATGCTTCAACACTTCTTGAAAAGGAGCGTCGAGCGTAACAAGCCAATTTGGAATATGGATGTTAGAGTAGTTGCGAATGAAGGAATCACTACTTTAGTGGCAATTTTTGTTTGATACTAGCTTTGATAATGCTGTTTCACTTTTTTCTCATTTGGATGATACAGTTTATAATCGGGCCGATCAATTGTCGGGCTTTAATCGAGCTTCCTTAAATGGGCTTTAATCGGGCTATGGACATATTTAAGTCTAAACGGGCTTTAAACGTGTTTACCCTAAAATTATATTCTTAATTGGGTTGAGATTATTATTGTTCTTTTAAAAAAAAAAAAAATAGATTATGACCATTACAACTTACAGAATAAAGCTTAATTAAATCAAATCTTACTACAAAGCAAAGTGTAAGAAAGCTTAATTAGTTTCTTATAGTAGTGGCAAAATAGAAATTTTATGTAGTATTAAAGGGATCGGGCTACAACGAGTCGGTTCAACTCAGGCATATAAACGTATCAGTTTGATCGGGCGCCCGATGGGCTAGTTGGCTACACCATGAACACCCGTTTAGCCCAACACGGTTAATAATAGGGCCAGTCTAAGACATGCCATAAATGTGTTGGGTTCGATCGGGCCTACCGATGCAGGCTCAGAATTGACACCCCTACTATATTCTACCATTATGATGCAAGAACTCCTCTTTTTCATATAGAGAACTTTCAGTATTTTATTAAGCATTCATCCAAGACCCTTTTTTATTTTTTATTTTTTTCTAACAATGGGTATCCAGACCTTCGCCCTTAATGGCTGAATCCAAGACCTATTTCAATATTTTATCAAGCATTAATCAATCTCATTCTATGTAAATCCTTAATCATATTTTCCCTTATACTATGATACAATACCATACACATATAGGTCCCATCTTATAGGTCATATCTTAGGTATCATTTCATTACAAGGGGAGGATGTGGATTCCATCTGCCCAGGGTCATGATGTACATTTTTCCATTTCTAATAGTAACGGAAAAGCACCACATGAACAATGCCCGAAAACTTTTCTCCCTCAGGCTATGTTTGGTAGCATAGAAAAGAAAAGAAAAGAAAAAAGAATCTAGAAAATAAAAGAAAAGAGAAGAAAAGAAAAGAAAAGAAAAGAAAAGAAAAAATAAAGATTTCACAGGTGTTTGATTGACAAGAAAAGAAAAGAAAAGAAATCTTGGTGATTGGTTGACATAACAAGAAAAGAAAATAAAATTTAAATAGCTATGCATGATACTGGATGAGTTTCAATTCATATTTTTGGATTTAGGTTCAAAAGCTCATTAGAAAACTAGAATCATGTGAAAAAAAAAAAAACCAGATTTAGAAGAGAACCTGATAACAGAACTTGAGACTAACCGAATGTCAGATCTACAGGGCATTGATCTCTGTCCTTCTGATTAACTCCAAGACCCACATCAAAAACACTGCCAGATCTTTTTTCACTGTTAGGATTTTCACAAAATTGATCATTTTTCTTTCATTCAATGCATATGGAAGTTTCCCATGACCTCACCTGAAGTGTTTAAATTTTGAGCACTATTCTCATGTTGTGGGTGTGACTCTCTAGGGAAGGGAATTTCTAAAACTGACTCAAATATATCATCAGAAATGTTATCTCAGTTTTGTCTGAAACTGTAGTTCTTTCATTCAGCATGCCCCAGTAGTCTGAATTTTCAAAGTCTTGTTAGAAGATGAATTGGATGAGAGCAGAGTAAGAAAGGGGTTAGGACCCAGAGACCCAAGTGGCCATCAAGTCACCCTACTTAAATGAATCTGAGTCATATCCTTGGACTACAGGATTATTTGATTGTCATGAGTACCATATAAATGGTAAAAGATGTTGAGAATTGGTTTATTTATGTTGTCACTCTCATTCTTCTTCTTCTTCTCATTCTTGAATATTCTGTGTATTAACATTGGAACCTCCTAGTGAACTTGGCATTTAATTTCATTCTCCAGTAGTCCATTTCGGCGTGGTTCTGATTTCTTTTTAGAGCCAAAACCTAAATTCCAAATCATTACAAGATAGATTATGTAGCTTTATCTTCTCTGAACTCAATAGTTTGAATTGGATTGAACATGGAATACCAAATCATTTGAAGTAACTTCCTGCAACAGCTCACACCATACTAGTACTTAATCAATACATATCGTAGCCTCATGAATCAGTGGTCGGTTTTCAGTATATAATTAAGTTTACTCTCTTCTACTATTGCAATTCTACCTAGATGCACCAGGCAAATATGCTATTTGCAAAGTTTGGTGGTTGGTTTACTCCGATCAAGAGGGTCATATATCTGGTAGTCTTGTGCATATTGGGGTAGATTATACACATCAGACGCATACACTTTCCTGAGAATAAGCTTGCTGACAACAAGGTTGGCACTCAATCCTGGCACTGATCAGGGGAAATGAAATCCTTCGTTTAATGAGAGAGAGAGGACTACTTTCCTCCCACCAATGTATCAAGAAATGATCCATTGCACCAGTCAAATTTGGCCACTCTTTATACTCAAAAGACCTACTTTGTCAATTGGGAGTGACTCCACATCATTCAAAAGCAGGGCAGTTGACGGGGATGGAAAGATTGTTATAATAGTTTTTTTTTTTTTGGTAGAAAATTGTTATAATAGTTGAGACAACAAAAATTTACCTTTGCTTTATGAATATCCAAGGATGTGTAAAGAGACTACCATTACGGATTCATGTTATATTTCACACTTACCAAACTACTAGCGGGGGAAAGAAAAGAGTTATCAGAGAGATCACCTGAGCTTTCCGGCAAATGGCCAAGTAATTGAATAGAAGTTTTCTTGTCTGTTCCATCTCCTCTCTCCGATGCACAGACACCATTCCTTCGTTTGCTTGACTGGCAGGCAGTTTTCCTACTACAGGTAACAAAAGAAAAAAATTAATACTTTATTGTCGAATTGCCACTAAAAACTGTCGGAAATTACTCTATCATGAAAAATATACTAGGTGAAGGAAGAATACAAGTATGATAAACGCCCGAAAGAGAAAAACTACAATGGGTATTCGAAAGTAAAACAATACAGCAATAGTTTGTATCCCCTCCATTGAGGTTTCTTTGTATATATGTATCGAAAAAAATCCATTGAGGTTTCTTTGTATTAGTATTTAGTGGACCTCTTCTTGTATGGCCTTTTTGGCTGGTTATTGTATACTGTTTTTTCTTTTAATATATTTTCCATTCACCCAAGAGAGAGAGAGAGAGAGAGAGAGAGAGAGTAAAACGACACATTAGTTCAGAACAATTAGACACGGGCAATATGAAAAGGAAGTGAAATACAGGTCAGGTTCAAGCTTTGGAGATGGGTAATCAAATATCAGAGTAAGAACAAGGATAAATTAGATGAAACCTAAAAAGGAAATGATATAAGCGTAATCCATAAATCATTTCAGAGAATTCAAGGCAATCAACAAACTAAATGCCATGTCACAGCAACCCATTTCATTCCAGAGTTGGAGAAGAAAACCCATCACACAACGAAAAGAACATGTCACAATAAAAATTTAAAAATTGGGGGAAACTTTAAAGAACTTACAGAGGGTGGGAATTGTGGAAGAAGGTTGATGGACATGAAGAAGAACGATCTCTCGACAGCCGAACTTCCGGAAACAGAAATGAAGCAAAGGCAGTGTTTTATGAACCTTCCCAACTGCAACTGTGATTCTGTCACCAACTTCTTCCGTAAATTCCGGCGATAGTGGAGTCACAGAATGATCCTGATCCTGATCCTGATCATGATGAAGATCGCGAGAAGATCCAAGTGAGGAAAGGGAAGTCGTCTGATAATATATGCCGGAGAAGTATGGTCCGGCGAGTTGGGGAGGAGGTGTCGGAGTCAGCAACTCCATCTTCCAGTCCGACGCCCACGTTGATTGGATTCTTCCCGTCTGAGTCCGAGAGAGACGAGAGAGAGAGAGAGTTGGAGGCGAGAGAGAGAGAGAGAGAGAGGGTTGGAGGTGAGAGAGGTACCTGTGATGTCTTTTTTTGATCGATGGAGATCAGTTTCTTCACCTGGAGAGGGAGACAGAGTTGGAGAAAGAGCAAAATATAAAGTTTTCTCTTCTCTATACAACTTATCTCGTCCTCACGGGAAGAAAAAAAAAATGGCGGCGAGTGAAAATTTCACAGAAATCAAGAGAAATTTGAATTTTAAATTTAAGAATCTTCTTATGCTTGTATGCTAACCAAGCACAAAGATATTTAAAATGGGGAGAAAACCGTACAAGAATCTATACGGTTTTCTTTTCTTTTCTTTTCTTTTCTATGCTACCAAACATAGCCTCAGCGATCAAATTCCAAATTCAGAACGAATTTTCAAAATAAAAAAAATAGAGAAACAACCCAAAATCACATCTGCCAACGCGAATCTCATAATCTCCGCCTTCTCCGGTCTCAACACTCAACCGTACCTAAATTAGAAAGACGGAAATGCTCCCATATAGCGCAATTGCATATTACAAAGTTTTGAAATTTCAGGAAAAGTGGCGGCATCTCCGCAGCTTTCTCCCTCCCTCCTCTTCTTCCCTCTCATTCTCTCTCTCTCTCTTACTGTTTCAGAATTTAGAATTCAAAATCATTCTCAGAGTACACTTACCACTCACTACAAACTTGTACAAAGGTCCTTAGGGTCTCACACCTCTCTCTCTCTCTCTCTCTCTCTCTCTCTCTCCTCCGTTCTCATCTCATATACCCATTTCCAGACCTTATCGTGTTTGGCGAACATGGGTAACAAGGAGAATCGCATGAGGGTTACCCTTGTTGCGATGAAGAGAGCCGCTTCTTTGATACCCGAGACTCCCGCAACTTCCTGTTACGAAGAAGCGAGCCATCTTGGGAGAGCTATATAACTTGCAGTCCATTGTTGTCTCCAATCAGACTGCGATTCTTGAGCCTCACAAGAAGGCCACTTCTTCCATGCCCAAAATGAAAATCCTGGAATCAGGTGATTAGATAAGGATTTTCATTTTTGCTCATCTTTGTTTCCTCAGAGAATCCTCGACCTCTTGGTATTTTCATCTCCTTTAATTCCGGGTATCAGTTTTATTCCTAAGACTGATAAAGACCATAGGGCATAGATTATATGGCAAATCCATAGGATAAGTTTACGCAAATGTGTGCTCATTTTATTTTTATAGACATTTGAAATTCAAAATTAAAATGAAAAAACGAAGACATTTGTTACCGTAAATCCCGCCAAATTTGAGAAAAAAAAAAGTGAATCTGATATTGATCATTTGTTGTATCTTGGTTTTTATTATCAATCTAAATTGCCATATTTCTCCATCAATCACTCTTGTTTTTCTCCCTGGCCCTTTTTAGCTAAATGCTAGTTCATTACATTTATCGTAACCTTCCTGCCTTGTATTCCAGAAAGTTACTCCAAGACCAGATCAGGTTATCAGTGCCCCTAGGCATAACCTTTACATCAACACCATCCAATGTATAACCTTAGCAGCACCCGAGAACCATTGTCTTAGCCCCATCTGACCTGAAAATCCAAACCATATTTTTCAACCTGAAATAAACCCAAGCAGATCCTGCATTAGTTTTCAATCCTTTGAACCATTTCATTGGTGGTTGCATCTATGTGCTGCTGAAGCTGATTTCTTGGGCAAATGGATGACTCACATCTGGTCATTGGAAAGAGAAAATGAAAACAAGGAAAGATGAAAAGGAATAAATGTAAATATTTTAGAAAACGTAAATGGTTTAGTTTTAAAGATGCTACTGGTCTGCTGTTCATCTATTCTGATAACTGGAATGTGTTAGTAATCTTATTCAATCTCTGGTTTAGTTTTAAAGACTACTGCTGTTATTATTTATTCTCTGTAATACTGTTCCTGGAGGTCGGCAGTTTTCTGGAATGATACTTGAAGTCTGATTTTCTGATATATATTGGGACTGGTTTTGGTTGTTCTTTGATTTATAAGTTCCTGCAGTTTTGGGCCTAGTTTGCTTGTTAAATCTAGTCCTACATTAGTTTTTGTAGAAGAGTCTCAGTGAGCTGATCACATAAGGTCTATATAGCAGGTTATAATTCTCAAAATTGATATCATTTCTCACGAAGGCTTCTCTTGAGCATGAAGCAAACAACTATAAATCAGTTGCACTGTTTTTTCTTTTTTCATTTTTCCAAGAAAAAAAAAACAGTTGCACTCTTAAGTAACAAGAAAGAAATTGGTGAGCATCCATTAGACCTATAGAATGCTTTGCAGTCCTGAAGCAATGAGCAATCAATATGCAGACTCTAACTCATGATTAGGACAATTAAAGCATCTTCAGTGGCCTCAAATGAAAAGCAGTTATCCAAAAAAAAAAAAAAAGGAAGCCAAAACGAACAAAAAAAAAAAAGAATGCTCATTGAGCAACAAGAGCCAAGTTCAATGGCTTCTTGATCCCAGAGTTGCCCAAACAGAGTATGGGGCTCTTCTCTGTTTTCATTCCAAATTCAAATCTTTATTTCCTGTTTGATTTTCTTGTTATTTTGTCACCACAACATTAATCCAGAGACATGCAATCTAGAACCATATATGCCCCTCCTGGTGTCGTGGGTGTGTGTGTGCCAACTGTTGCCGATGAAGTCATATTTCTTGAGCTCGTGAGACTTTGACCGATGCACAAACAAGAGAGATTTATTAATTGGGGAAGTTAAACTGGGTTCTTGCTCTGCTGCGAGTCTCGAAGACCTTTATTGTAAGCTCTAAATCTATAGTAATCTTCCTATATAAGCCACTGTTTTCTTTGAGTCTTAAAGACCTTTACTGTTAAGCACTGACTTCAAGCACATCAAAAGGAATGGTAACTTCTTCAAAGTTAGGCATTTTTTAAAAAGGGATTGTTTACGTTAAATGATGAAAACAGAAGTGATCATAGAAGAGTGGTATCTGTATCAAACATGGTCTTACTCTAACAGGCATAGTATTGTAGTGGTTTTCAGCTTTCTTGGACAGTTAAATTATTATATGATGAATGGATTATCTGTTTGCTGATATAATGAAATATTGATGATCTCTTTGCTTTCTGTCTATTCTTCAATCTGCGTGCATTTTATGTGCCTAAAATGATATGGATATATGTTCTGGATTCTGAGTGAACCTTTTTTCAGAGTACGGTTGTGTGATTGGAAGAAGATTCCAGTGAAAATTGTAATGAGGGGAATCTATGGCGTGAAACTTACACCCAGTAGCATCTTCACTTGAAATCAGTGCATTATTGTTTAACTAAAAAAGTGATTGTCCTTCTAGTTTTTTAATAATGTTAATCAAAGGTGAGAACATGAAAGTGATCCTTCAACTTGTTAATATCTTTCAATTTTTTTTACGTAGCTTCTCAAAGTGAAGAAAAATGTGTTTCTGGAGCAGGCTGTGCAATATCCTAGAATTATCTCATTCTGGATTATCTAGCTCCTTTTGGATACCCTGAAATTCTTGGATCAAATTACAAAATAGAGTTGGGTTATACCCACTGCCATGCCAATGAATGGTTACCCAAAGAATCACTTAAAAAAACACCCATTCCCAGTCGAGGCACCATAGAGAATCTGAGTTTAATACCCTGTTACTTGGGTGAGGAACAAGTGTGTGGTGAACTGCAGAGTAATCTGCAACATTTGTTGCATGCAGCGTCAATGACCTGTGAGTCAGAAGAAGTAAATCAGTCATCAAAACAACCCACCAATGTCCAAGAACAGTTTTGGCTCTTAGGCTTTTCATTGGTTAGGTAGATCTTGAGTTGGGAGATTGTATTGCACATTTAGACTGGGTTGGGGTTGGTAACAGCTTGGGCAAGGTGTTGTTTACCTTGACAGCTCTACTCAGACCCAAGCTCTTTCTATGTTAGAAATGCAAACTAATTTATTTGCAGTTTTTAAATCTGTTACTCAGAGAAAATAGAAACAGAACAGAGGAAAACCTAGACCTGTTGGGCTCTTCTCTGTTTTCTTTCCAAATTCAAATCTTTATTTCTTGTCTGGGTTGGTGCTTATGAAATTAGAAACATAACAGAGGAAAACCTAGAGCTGTTAGGCTCTTCTCTGTTTTCTTTCCAAATTCAAATCTTTATTTCTTGTCTGGGTTGGCAACTGGGTCTAGCTACTGGTAATGGTAATCCATTTCTGATCATCAATTTAGTGTCATCATATCAAAACCTTGTATTCCCTCACCCCTCTTCACTCTCTTCCATGTTTAAATCTTGAGTTCAAAAGAGCAACCCAGAGTTGTAGTAAAAACAACTTATGAGAAGTGTGTGTCAAATGGATGCAAGCTAGATGGTTTGTTTCAATTGTTTTATTAAATGCAGAAAATGAAGAAAGCATACATCAATTAGCCCACTTTAGATTGCCAAAAATTGCACTCCCTTGTGTTTGCTAGGTTTGTATTACTGTAATAGATTAGAACCAGATTTGTCGTGCTAAAAATCCTAAGGTCATGGTCTGGCTTCCTTCTAAGATCTATGAATGTCTCTCATTCCATCTTAGAAAAGAGTTTATACAATACTAACAGTCAATGTGTTAAAGCAGCAAATTTCAACTTTAGGAACTCCACTTCATCTTTTATGACTTCACTTGTTTCTAGGTAAAAGCCACAAAAATAGGGAACGGTTTTTTTCCTGGAAACAAATGAAGCCATGATCACAAATTAAGAAGAGATTTTACTACCAATGAAGAATAACAAGCCCTAAAGATCAGAGCCAGTTCTGTAACTATACACAGCCCCGAAGCCAATCAAAAGAGGTTATGCAAAGAAAAATGATCTTTCTACTGAAACTGTTTGACACAACAGAAGCCTAGTTCTGTCTTAAATCCAGAAACCACTTCAAATAACTATTTCTGAGAACAAGTGCTATAGAAAAAAACAGATTTAAGATCACAAGAAGGCAATAAAATGGTAGGACATCACAGTACATCCAATATTGCCTTAATAAAATATTTATTTAAGATCACAACAGCTTATACACCAAAAAAAAAAAATAAATAAATAAATAAATTAGACTTCTCAATTCATTTTCATCTCAACTATGCTCTAGATCATCATTAGATGTGAAATGTAACCACAGAACTACCAGAACAAAATCCTTCTTCAGAGCCTCACTTAATCTCAAATGAATACATACAGGTAAATTGCCAGAACCAGTTTCAGAACTACCATAAACTGGAAATTTGGAAGAAATCTGAGTTTTTGGCATTGAAATAACAGGTTCAAATTGAACAGTTTAGCCTCTAGGCCAATAAAACTCTGATTCGGACAGAACAAAAATCACTGAAACTGTATTCACCTTAGATGCACCCTTCAGTTTAGGGCAGAGTTAACCAAGACTGCCATAAACAGAATGCAAGAAATGTCAAACCAATCTTAGATCAAGGTTTTTGAACCATCTCCAAGAAGCTGACAACCTAAATAAGAGCTTCTTCACTAAAGACTGAAAAACCTTGAAAATGCAGAAGCACATGACAGCAGAAGCAATTTCATCACCAGAACCAAAAAAAAAAAAGGCTCAACTCTTGGAAAAACCAGCAGAAGCACATGACAGTAGTAAGGTAGAACACATTCATTCACTTTCAAAGTCTTGGTGGATTCGAACCACCATAACCTGGGCATTAACCCAGTTGCTCTACCATTTTGAGCTAAAAACTCTTTACATACAAAAAAGATTGTTAGTACATTAGAGGCTAAAAATCAATAAAAATGCTTAGAATCCCGGATGTATTGTCAAGCATAAAAATAAAGATCCAATGAAACTGAATGTTTTTAATAGCACAAACATAAGGATCCTCATTAATTGAATGTACTTAATAGAAAAAAAATATGGGTCCTCAAACATCAGCTACTTGATAGAAAGAAACAAATTAGGTTATTCCATTGCAAGTAATTTTGAGCAAACAAATGCATAGACAAACATCAGCTGCTTCACATTAAATGGTGATCTATAGGTTTGGGTTCTTTATAGTAGGGGTTAGAAATGAAAAAATCTTGCTTATATGTAAATGCTTCATTGGCACAGTTCAATATAAGGATGCATTCAATGAACACGACAATAGCAGAGAAAGGTAACCTGCAGAGGAACTCCTAATGTCTATTTGGAACCCAAACTGGTGTGAAATATCTTACCTACATCAGATCAAGTAGTGCAAAGTTGTATTTTTAGTTCCCATAACTAATAAAAGGCAAGCCTCCATATGAAATTATGTTTTCAGTATTCTGAATCATAAAATGAAGAGAGGGGAAAAAACTCCTGAACTCAAAGGATTGAACAGCATTCTTCATTTATAACAAAATATAAGAGAAATTAGTCTACAATCACAAGTATCAAAGACTACCACTAGAGAAATTCAAAAAAGCATATAATGAAAACACAAAAAGCAAAATTCTGGAATAAAACCATGGAATCAAATCGAACATCAAGTCTACAGTAAAAGCTTCATTTACATGACATATTCCTCTTCTATACAAGAAAAATCTACCCAAAAAAAAATACCAAAAAAAATAAAGGGGCTGTTCTTCATACCTTAGGGTTGCAGTCCCAACTGTATGAGAGAGTGTAGGTTGCACAGGAAGGTGATAGAACCAGGGGTCTTTGCCAGGTTTCGAGTTCACGCACAAATTCTGGGCTTCTCTATTCTGGTATTTTGTTACAGTAGCTTTCAAGCTCTTGATCCTCCAAATCGAACAGGTTAGCAATGCAAGCCACAACAATGCCAGTTATTTCATCTCAATTACTAAAAGAAAGCAAAGAATTCCTTGGCCAAATTGGGGAATCTAAAGCAGAAGCAGGAGCAGGACCAAAATAGCAATCAAGACGGTTCCAGACATGGATGATCAGAATTGAGAAAACCTACAGACAGAACTTCAGTGTTTAAAATCATCAATGACATAGGAGAAGAACTAATCAACAGTTACAAGGTAGCTAAAGTTAATGATGTGTGCTGTTACTAAGGACCAAGCCGTAAACAACTTTGGATCCATTTCTCCCATATTAAGCCCTACAAACTTACATACAAGAGGCCATACAATATACAACCATGAAATTATTTAGGAAACCCCATTCTAATCACAGAAACATCATTACAATACAGACCTGGACTTGTTGAATTAATTTGGAGCATTAAGAACAGATAAGGAAGGAGCATTTTCAAACCTTACAATATACATCCAATACCAAAAAATACTCTCAAGCAAGGCAGCTGATAAGTCATCAAAAAGTTTGTGTAAATAATGGAATGGTAAGCATTGCCCATTTGACGTGTCCCAAATGATATGGGTGCACGTCACACACCACACTGCCAAATTTTAGGATTAAAAAATGAGACTATTAAACTTCAAACTTAAATCTCTCTATCAAATGAAAAATTCGATAGAAGTTAGGAAACACAAGAATATTTATGGAAGGTTGAATTGTAGGGCTAGAAAAGTCATTGATGCTAAACAGCTCAGGAGAAAAAGAAAGGCCTGTAACTGATCCAACTGCTACAGTAAGCATCAGAATTGTTTTTTGAACTTGGGAAAGGACGAGATGCATCACTCGATTTGTTTGCATACTCTGTACTTTTGGATCATCAGAAGAGCATAAAAATTGAAACAAAGCCACCAATAAAGAAACAAAATCAACCAAATCAAACCATGAAGGAGAAAAAAATTGGGCATGTTCCAATACACCTGAAGTTGGAAACCCTACCCTACCCTACAGATTTGGCAATTTTCTTCTTCTGCTCCTCCTCCATTCTTTCCTAATCATGACGAAGGAAATGACAACCAACCAGTTCAAATGCCAAATGCCATGGATGGAACATGGAGCATTTGCCTTTCCCCTCTTTCTCACAGGATCAGGCTAAATCAGAGAGCCTGAGAGGAACAAGGCTGTCAGGCATGAATTCGCGAACCACGATTGGTTTTAGCTTTAGCTTCTTGAATGAGAATCCCATTGCCATCGGAGATCTCTCCCTTCTTTACCCACATTAGACCACCATTAGTGCTCCTTCTTCCATCGACAAGCAACCGGCCCCTTCTAAACTTAGAACCTCCATAACGACTCCCACTCCCAGCTCTTAACCTCAGCAATCCTCCATGTTTCTCCTCCTCCTTTTGTTCATGATTATCAACTACCGCAAGATCCCCAAGTCGTCACAGATAAAAAACCGTCTCTCCCTCTCTCAGACTTTTCAAGCAATGAATCTTTATAATCAACAGGGAAAAAAATGAAGCTGCAAATAAAAATGACCTGTCCAAGCAAAGGGAAGTTTGATGCTTGATCGTTCTTCGGCAAGATCGGTGGGTGGAGTGTTGCAGTTGCAAACTCTTCCTTCCCTCTTTCGTTTCTCTATCAAATACCAATACGGTATCTTGTTTCTTAAACTCTTCTACCAAAAAGAGGGTTTCTTAAAGTATAAATACCACTTATTCCAAATCAACACTTCATCATATTGAAATTTAGATCCAACGGTCCAGGAAGTACCCCTCAAAATATTCCCATTTAGGGTGACCGACCAGGAAACCTCAACCCTTATTATTATTATTATTATTTTTGACGGTAGAAAAGGGTATAATAATTTACCAAATAAAAAAAATGAGTAATTTATTTTTCTCTCCCAGTATTTTGCTCTTATTATAAATTTCTCTTGTTTTTTTCAGAAATTACATCCCCATTCCACGTAAGTATGTTAAATTTTACTAATAGACCAACTGCGTTGAGTTCATACCATTAAATTTGTTCAATATTTCTATGATACTCATCTACCCTTTTATAGTGGGATTTTACATTTCTACCCTTCCATTAAAATACGCTTTGAGAGCTATGTTCCCTTTCATCATTGGAAGCTCATATGAGCACCTCTCCTCTCCCATGATCTGCAAGCAAGAAACTCTCCACAACGATGCTTCCTTTCTTAGGCAATGAAATGAGGGGCACTGCTCAGTTAATCGGTAGGTTCTTCTTATGTTGCTCCAAGAGACGTTTATGTCCAAATCTATAGAAATATGTCTTTACTTTCTACCATTTAGGAAGAATATCCTACAAAAAAAATAAAGGACCTCCCAAATCCACAAAATGTTTTTCCATCACAAAAATTTAAGCAGAATGAGTGATACTCCATAAAAGGACCTCACTAATAGGTGTAGGACAGGTGGCAAACAACCACAAATCAAGGGACTCTCCAACGCAAAAGCACCTACCTACATAGGCAAATAAGGTTTTTCAACCCTTATAGGGATTAGGGCCTCATGACACCTATCTTTTAAAAAGGAAAAAGGAAAGTTAAAAAAGGATATGCCACTCTCTCTCCCTCTCTCCTCACTGCTCTTTCAATATTGAACCCTATATTGTGGTTTGAAGACTAACTTAGGCATCGAAGCCTCATCCATCGGAGCCCCCTCCGATTGACACTCTCTTGTCTATTGTGTGCAAAATTGAGATGAGCCAGAATCTAAAGCAACATATTGGCTCCATCCATGGGATGAGGAAGCAATAGTGATTGGGGGAGAGGATTCTCTACCATTTGGTTAATGGGACCGAGATCTGATCTTTGTCATTTCCTTCTCTGAATACCATGAGCAGTTATTGATTTGTACTCGAGACACAAGTTTGTGGCGGAGTCTTGGCATGATCACCGATCACCTTGTCACTTCATCTGCTAGAGGCCAAGCAACCAGGTCGCTGGTGTATAGTAGGAACCTGGGTTTTGGAGGGTAGATAAGTGTGCTCCCCTATTTTTTAACTCTTTTCTTTGGTACACCCCACAACCATTCCCAGATCTCCGATGGTCGAACCTAATCTTCTTATCACACCCTTCTCCTTAACTTTGGACCCTAGTGAGAGAACCTGTCACACCCCGTTCTTATAGAACAAGACCGGTGATCGAGTTAACTCATGTTAACCCAAAACCTGCCAGGATCATCTGATGCAGTAACCACAACACAACATACACTCGACTAAAGAAAAAAAAATCTGTAATTCAGCGGAAGTCTTGTATGTATATACTTGTAAATACTCTAATACTCTTGATATACAAATTGTTTTACATAATACGTTTACATGTGAGCTCGTAGGTGTGATATATACAAGAAATACAACTTAAATATCCAGAGCATAAAAGAGATAACATAACAAAGAATAAAAAAGAATCTCAGGTAGGGTATCACTGTTGCTATCCAGCAACACAACTCTCGCATTGGCACTTAGCACCATGCCCAAGATCTTCAGGGACCCACTAGTCCTCGACTGAAAATTCTACAATGGGTCCCGGCTTTAGCTCCTCAATAGGAAAACTTGCAAGATCATCTGAAAATGGTGTGCACGTGGGATGAGCTCACTAGCCCAGTAAATGAAAAGAAAGACTAAGCAAGCATTCGCAATACAAATGAACCTATATACATGCAAGTCCATTTTATTATCCTAAATCATGTAAGCAGCATTTCTAAGTTATAGGTTATGTGCTACTCACAACCGCAATGTGCGTATGCCTCGGATACGAGTCGCGAACCTCATCCTGCGATACGCCTATAGGGTTATCGGAGAAGGCTAGCCATGGGTAATGAAAAAGTAAATTGTTGTTCCTTAGCGACATTAAAGTAAATTGGGCCTTGCGCTACATTAAAGTAAATTGGGTCTTGCCCTGCATTAAAGTAAAAGCAGTATGATTGGACCTCTGATTATATCATCAAAGTTGCCGACTGTCCTAGTGATCAACCGAGCATACTTTTAACCGTCACCGTTGGTATACAACCTCGGGCTTTCCCCCAGTGATATACCTAGCACTTAAACCCCTGTTGGGAAGGGTCGTAGCACAGAGAGATGTCATTCCTAATCGCATACTTCTATATGAGATAGTACGACTGCATAGTACCACCGCGTCCCATTCCACAGGTCACCAATGCATTCGTTTCCAAGCCGACTACGGCATCTAATCTAGCAATGCATCATATTCAATAATTGAAATCGTCCATCTCATAATCCATAGCAAGAATTAAGCATTTAATAATTAAAGTACATCATAACAAATTATAAACGTTTCATAATGCACAAGACAATGCATGCAAATGGCACTTGTGGATGGCTAGTCTACCCACAGTAATAAAATGATGACATGGCTAATCTACAACAATAATGGAATGATGTAAAAACACTCCAGAAAAATAGTCAACATCCTCTCCCCACTTACTTGTTATGTACAATAGCTCATGCCCAATACGAGGGAGATTCGATGCGAGAAGACGCGAGTTCCTAGTAGAACCTAACATAAACGAGTAAGTTTAGCATTTCATCACTTTGGAGTCAAAATCAACGAAGTATGATATTCAAAACACATTTTAAATCACGAAAGAAGGTTACCCAACAAATTCGGGCACCATTGGAGTCCGATAGGTCTCACTGGTAGGTCAACCGACGGGCTAGGTGCTCGTCGGTCATTGCCCGCCAGTTGGGCCAAGGGCTCTACCAGGACCTATTGGTCAGAAGCGGCAGGCCAGGTCACCCACAGGTCTTTGCCTGTCACTCAACCTAGAGGCACTGCCAGGACCGACGGGCCAGGAGCGATGGGCCAAGTCACCCACCGATCTTACCTGTCGTTCGGGCCAGAAACCCAACCAGGACAGGCGAGCTCCAGATTTGTGGGTCCATCACTTTCCAAGGCACCCATCAATCAGAATCGGGATTCTACTGTTCACTTCCATTCTTCATCCTATCTTGGGGAAACCACAAAAGGTCGATTCGATCGCATTTTTCACACATCTAAGGTCCCATATTGTGATTCTAACCTAGATCTAGGGTCGATTCAAAGTTTTAAGCATCGATCTTACCTTTGGCTCAAGAACACCTTCAAAACTCCCAATCTCTTATTCAACTCAAGAAATCATCAAATGCTCTTCAAATCTTGTAATTTCGTCACCTAAACCTTCAAAATCAACATGTAGGTCTCTCATTGAACCTTAGATTCATTTTCTCAAGTGGGATTAACAAGATCTAAAGGATTTCTACCCAAATCAAAGGGTTTCACTTAGGAATTCTTGAAGGTTTAAGAAATATAGCCTTCTCTCACCTCAAATCGTAGATGTTAAGATGAGGATCACTTTTTTGGGGTTGAAATGGAAAGATCTAACCTCGGCGACGCACAGGGGGCATTTCTTCTTCCCTTTTTTCTTCCTTTCTTTCTCTCTCTTCTTTACTCTTCTCACCCACCTTATAAAACATTAAATGAGGGAAAAGAAAGGTAATAACTGCTATTTATACTTGGGTTAAAATATCTAATTACTAGATTGGTAGGTCACTGTTTGAGATTTAAAATGTAACCGCAAGCGTACGGATCAGTGTAGCTACGGGTCGAACACAGGGAGAGCAGCCACTTTATTTTTTATTTCTTTTAATAATGCGAAAGTGAACTGATTAATGGTTGTGATCTAATTCTAATTACCGTCCTAAAAATAACGTCCTAACCATTCGTCATCTAAGAATTTAAAGACGCAAGCCACACAATTAAAAATTAAATAAATAAATAACTAAAAGTAAACAACCCACGCAATTAAAAAAAAATAATAATAAAGGAAAAAAATGCTGAAATAAAAATAAAGTAAAAGAAAGGGGATAAAGCTAGAGAGAGACTCACAAGCAGGTTTCTCTACTTAGCCCGAGGGATGCATCATAATATGAGCTTCCCTACTTGACCAGAGAGTTACTTTTACAAGGGTTTCTCTACTTGGCTTTAGGGAAAGGGAGACAATTAAAATAAAAGCAATAAATTGATGGTTCTATGGCCAGGAGGGGCAAAGCCAACACATACACTAGCCATGAACCTTGGGGGAGAGGGATAGCAATAATGTAACGACTGAAAAATAAAAATCCTAAATTAAGAAAGAAAGGGTAGTCAGAAGAAGGAATGAGAGGGGGGAGAGAAGACTACTGAAGGAGCCTACTTACTTAAATCAATGCTTGAACTTGAAAAAAAATTGCTCCACGGCTCGTGATCTTGTCACCTAGATCTAAGCCTAGAACTATAACTTAAAAAAAATTACAACTCAATTGCATAAATCATAAACATAAAAAGAACTGAATAAAAATAAAAGAGTACTTGCATTAATTGAAATAAAAAAAACTATTACAAAAGTGATTAAAGCAAAAATAGAGAAGAACTAAAACCAAAGAGTGAGAGAGAGAGAGAGAGAGCAACTAAAAAAAACTAGAAGAAGAATGAATTGTGTCTCCTCCTCTTACATGAGTTGTATTTATAGGGAATGGAGAGGTAGGGTAATAATTTTCTCTTTCCTAAAAGAGAGAAACCCACAATTGATTGTGGGATCTTTTGAGTCCAAAAGTGCTAGGAGGAGAGGAGAGAGAAGAGAGAAATAAATTTTGAGAAATTTCCTAAAATTTTTTGCTTATTTTCTTTCCTTTTTTTTTTCTAATTTATTTTTCTTCTTTTTTTCTCTCTCCTAGGGACGATTTTTTTTTCTTCCTTTGTGTGATTTGGACAATCTTTGGTGATGATGTGGAGGAGAGAGAAGATTTGGACAATCTTTGGTTCTCCCCTTTTTTTTCTTTCCTTTTTTTTCTCTTCTCTTCTTGCTTCCACGATTTTGCTTGCTTCTAATTTGATGTGGAAATCCCCTCCATGCCCTTAGTGCTTTAAGTGAGTGAAAAGCAGAAAATCTTCAACAAAATCTCTAAAAAAAACAACCATGAGATTTGAACTTGAGACCTCTTGGTGAGCAAGGGAATTTTGTACACCATAGCTCACCAACTAAGCTAGGTAGTTGTTGTTACCAAAAACAAATCTTTAATCACTTAAAGATGTGGTCCATCGATCCTTGTTGGTATTTGGAGTATTCCTTGTACCTCTGGGACAATTACAAACGGGCTGGTTCTGCATCTCGGTTAAGTTCTGATCCATTATTCTTTTTCTGACCCGAAAAGAATAATCATTTGTACGGGTGACCAAACGAATGTGTACTTTTAATTGAACACGTCCATCTTGCTCAGAATTTCGTCCTCTTCGCAACCATGGAAAGAAATAGGATCTCTTTACGTGTAAAATTGAAGATATAGCGCCCGATAGTCCTTAAGGCCTTGAAAATATAAAACCTGCAAAAAGAGAGTAAAACCCAAGGTAGCTCCATTCTAAATATGTAAAATGCATGTTTTACTACCCTAGATTTCACACATAAATGTGCTCATCAGGCCTATGATCATCTGGAATGGCCCTTCATCCGAGCTACCTTGCAACACTTTGGCTTTGATCAAAACTAGATATATCTTATTATGTTCTGTGTGGTATCCACCTCTTTGGCTATCCTCCTCAATGGCTCTCCTCTACCATTTTTCCGTCCAGCTCGAGGCCTTAGACAAGGAGACCCAGTATCATTATATATTTTTATACTTTGTGCTGAGGTTCTTTCTTCACTTATATCCAATGCCCAACTTTGCAAGGGTATTCATGGGATTCGGCCAGCTCGTATTGGGGAACCGATTACTCATACGGCATTTGTTGATGACCTTATACTATTTGGCCGTGCGACAAGTCGAGAAATTCGGGTTTTCCAACAAGTTATTGAGGAATATTGTACCTACTCTGGCCAAGCCCTTAATCTCCAAAAGACTTGGGCCCAATTTAGCACTAATGTCTCTGCGAGTCTCAAGAGATTGATATATGAGAAATTCCAAATTATGTCTAATCTGGGCATACAATCCTACCATGGCATTCCCTTTACTCACAAAAAAATTACTAAAGGCCGATGTTATGATCTCCTTCAAAAGGTGAATTCTCGACTTTCTCATTGGAAAACCAAATTCTTGAGCTCAGCCGGAAGGAAGGTTTTGATTCAATCAACTTTATATACCTTCCCTCAATATTTCATGTCATATTTCAAGCTCCCCACCTCAATCCTTAATTTCTTTGATTCGGCGAGCAAGAATTTTTTGTGGTCATCTGGAGAGCGTAGATTGGTCCATACAATTCATTGGCCCCAAATTTGCAAGCCAGTAAAAGCTGGAGGTCTGAATCTCAAGTTGTCCATGGAAATGAATCAAGTCTTATTATCAAAAAAAGCATGGGAGCTCCTAAATCCCAATTCTTCTCTTTGGGGCAAAGTCATGAAGGCTAAATACTTCCCCAAATGCACCTTTTTCGAAGCTACTTGCCACCCTGCATCCTCTTGGGGCTGGAAATCTATTATCTTTGGTCGAGAGCTTCTTCGGAAAGGCCTCTTTCTTTCTTCGCATTGGACATGGTAGATCTGTCAATCCTTGGTGTGACCTCTGGATCCCTAATACCCTTCTATCTGCAGCCCCTTATCCGTTTCCTCTTAACGCCCCATCTTCGGTGGCAGAGTTTATCAATTTCAATGATTGTAAATGGGACATTGAGAAGCTCCTTCTTTGATGACCTGAAGACTTTGCAGCTCACATCTTATCTATCCCAATTTCCATGGTCGAGCTTGAGGACAAATGGATATGGCGTCCTACTTCAAATGGCTTATTTTCTGTTTCATCCTCCTACAGGTTGGCTCTACATCATCAAGAAGTTCAAACTAATTCTATCTAGCAACGTCTTTGGCACACCACTATTGCTCCTAAGGCAAGAATGCTGACTTGGAAGATTTTGTTGAATGGCTCTCCTATCCCCTCTATTCTCAACCGCAGAGGCATGAATCTAAATACTATTTGTCCTTTATGCAATGCTTCAGCCTGTGATCAAGATCACCTTTTTCTTACCTATCCTTTTTCACAGTCAGTCTGGGATTTATCTGGCTTTCCACTCATTAAGGATTTCCCCTCCAACAATATCAGGTTGGATCTCTTCAATTCTGCTTTCAGGGGATCTTTCCAAAAGTACTACAAACATGCTAGCGCTGATGATTAGTATTATATGGAATATTTGGTTGGCTTATTTGGATCATGTCTTTTGTAATATCTCTGTCACACCCCAATCAGTTTCACAGAGGAGCATTCATCTCTGTTGGGAATTCTGCAATAGTGCAAAACAAACAGTGTATTTTGCACTATTTTTCCTTTTTTATTAGCTGATGCTTCTGGTTGCTTTCGGCCTCGTTTTGTATCCTCTGCCTTTCTAATATAAGTTTTTTCATTTACCAAAAAAAAAAAATTGCCTAAGAATTGTTTGATGAAATGCATAAGAATTCTTTAAAAAAAAAAAAATGCATTTTTTGTCAAACATATATCTTTGGTATGATTTGTATTTGTATTTTTTTCTTATTTATTAAAAATAACTTATAAAAAATTTTGTGGTCCGCAAATATAACCTGTTTGGTTACTATTATATAAAACTGATTAAGAAATAAAAAATATGTTTGGTATTCTTATTTTGCAAAATAATTTATGTAATAGGCTCGCATGATTGCAATCCACAAACACCAACCTTGGTTGAGGCAATTCGTTGATCATTTGATGCCTTTATCCACAAACGCCGAAACTAGTACAGAACCCAACTAAGAACTCAAAGCAAATGGATAAGTCCCACATCCTGCTTTAACAATATTTGAATTAATCTGTTGTTGATATTGGAGATCCAATCGTCTACCTACTATAGTGTTTGATCGCTTGGACAAAGTCCATGGAAAACCAGGCTTTGTTTCTTTTTATGGTTTTAACCTATTAGCTTATTGAGAAGAGGAAGTTGGTCTTTTCCCCTTTCAAGGATGACACGGGTTCTTTTGTCTGGGTTTGGCAATGGCGTTGATATCTTTATTGATGGCTTCATAATTTTTTACTGAGTAGAGCTATGATGAGGTTCTAAATGATGAGATACTTGCAGGTATTTCCAGATTGGAGTGCTGTATTTCTTTGATTTCTTCTTACTGTGTCTTTGTTTTTCCATTGTAAAAGAAACCTTTGTTGTGCTCCTACTGAGTATAACATTACGCCACTTGTCACTGAGGATTGTGAGTACACAGGGTATGACACCACAATGTGACACACCAGATGACCAGACCTGGCTTTGTCAACTGAGATCTTCTAATGAGTCGTTCCTGTAATACACTAAGAGTGATGCGTTCAATGGCTTCATCTGTAGACCACAAAGAAGAGGATGTTCTACGCTCGAGCAGTCCCTTGATGTTTGGGAAAATGGCGGAAGCAATTTTCTTCTCGATGTAGCAGAGGACAAAGAGGAGCAGAGATGAGGAAGGACACGACAAGTAGGAGCATATGAACCCGCTTTTTCGCTCTTGTTCTTATATTATGAATGAAATGACGTTTTTACCCTCCCTTTGAACGGTTTATTAACACGTGCTCATTAGAAGTAGCGTATAAATCGAATTAAACGGTTCATTGTGATAGTTCTGTGATTTGTGATTTATTTTAATTTGAATTAGATGGAAATAAGCAACATAAATTATTCCAAATGCCTGCAAAAATAGAAATACATCACATAAATACAACGGTGATTTACATCAATCTCCCCTGTCGTTTGTCCAAATTACATCATCCCCCCTTAAAATCGAAAAATTACATTTAAACTCATCCAAACTAACATCATGAGAAAGGTGTTAATTTTTTAAATGGAAAATACGATTTTACCCCTTCTTCTTCTTCTTCTCTTCCCTTTTCGTCCTCCGTAGCGCATGTGGACCCGAGAGGTTGATGTAATCATCGTCGTCATTGTCATCGTTGTCGTCTTCTTCTATAACTATCGGTGACTAAGAGAAATTTGGATTTTACTTTTCTGTAACTGAAAACCACTTCCAGACCGACTGATCTCAGTGGGAAGTTCGTGCGCCCATCAGAAATATTGGTAAAATTGCAAGGTTTCGCGAGAGGTGGGATTTTGTCGTCAACAAGTCATCATCGTATTTCTGTACCAAATCCTTCGATTGATTCAATATGTCCAGAGCCGAAGAAAAATCAGAAGAAGAAAAAAAAAAAAAGCGAAAGCAATTGTAGAACCAAGGAAGACCTTGTTTTGCTACAGAGATTCGTAAATCAACTTCATTTGGGAAGCTTAGAAGATAAAGACGATGCTGCAAAATAAATCATGAGATTGGGGTTGGTGATCAAAATTTGCACAGCTTGGTGCATCTCTCTGGGATTTAAAATAGGGCACACCATGGTTGATTACCTGGAAGAACCCTCAGTCCTTACCATTGTTAGCAAAAACGGGAACGAAAAAAAAACAGAAACCGGCGGTACGGGTTTTAAACAGTAAAATTTTTCAAACGATACAGTCAAATAAATGGTAAAAAAAAATAGAGAACGGAAAAAAAAAAAAAAAAAAAAAAAGATGGTACGAATTTTAAACGTGTAGATTTTAAACAAACGAGACCAAAAAAAGAGTATTGTACTCATATAAATTAAGGAATTATTACATGAATACTTGCATCTAATATTCAAAATAACTATAATATTTGACACTAATGAATATATATATATATATATATATATCTCATGTCTCATTATAAGTTTTATGACATATAATTGAATATCATCCACTACCAATTTTAAATTCATACGCCACACATGTTCAAGTTTTATTGAGCAATGTGACTTGGCTATGATGTTGTTCATTGTTGTCAACATAGTCAACACACCCTTGGAGTAATGTATGTTTAGTTTGAGTTAGTAGTGATCACTTTATAAACATTTTTCAGCAAACACATCAATTTGTATCTCAATTTCGAGATCCATACATTGATATTGAGTTGAAGGTGATATCATGAGAAATATAGGCCATTGAGTTAGCTTCAATTCGCCAAAAGAATCAAGTGGATCAAAGTTTAGGAGAGAGTGAGATATGATCAATTAAGTAGACATTATGTTCAACAAGTTAAGTATTAAAAAAGGCCAAAAAAGTGAACATGTTTAAATGCGTTTTAAACATGTTTAGAACGAAAATGCTTGCCGTTTGCTATTTTTCTAAGTATCTTTGAGAAGCATACAAGAAACGTGTTTTAAATGGTAAAAAACGAGAGTGTGTTTAAAACGGAGTTTTAAATGCTTTTTTGCTAACAATGGTCCTTACATGCACTTTCTATCTCCTAAACCAAATCCGAGATGGCCTGTGGAAGGTATTTGGAACATCCCTCTAAAGATTGATGAGAGGTTAAGAGGGGAGAGATCGATGAGTGGGATCCCTCTGGCCTCCAATCCGGTGATGAACTTAGGGCGGTGCTCGATGTCTTGGATGAAAGCTGGATCAACTTCACCCATCTCTTTAATTACCTTGTTATCTTGTACATTGGAAGCTCAGAAATGCCTCTCTTTCCTAGATTCTTAGATGTATAGGTGAGTTCTATAAGGTCTCTCCATCCCTGAGAGATTGAAGTGGTTGGCTATTATACATCGAACCTGAACAGATTTTGCTTTATCACAAGGCCATCAAAGGCTCTTGTTGTCGTTTTCATTCAACAATTTACCCCTCCTTGACCCACTAAGGAGACTTGCAGAAGAAGAAGAAGGGGGGCAAGAAGAAGAAGGGCAATTTTGTCTTTTTACATTTTAAAACTAACACTAGTTTAACAGTGTTACTTGTTTTGGGTTTAAATGTAATTTTTTTATTTTCAGGAGGAACGATGTAATTTGGACAAACGACAGGGGAGGTTGATGTAAATCACCCTAAATACAAATACAAATAATACCAAAGAGAGTTGATCAGTGTTCTCATTATCATTTAAGAATGCATTCTACGTCTTTACAAATGGGAATCCACATTCTCAGAATAGAAATGCATATCAAACATAGCCTAAGTTTTTTTAATTGAACTACCCTTATTCCACCAATTGTCGTTTAAATAAAATTTTCACCTCTTACCGAAAAGAAAAAGAAAAGCTTCCATCAAAAAAATTTAACTAGGGCTGATATATTTAATTTGGATTTCAAATACAAATTTAATTCAGTTTGATTTCATTTTAAACTGAAAATTGTGTGTTTGAATCGACTCTATAAAGTGTAACTTGAATCAAATTGGTTTTGAATCATACTAAACCCTACAATCATGTGTCTTTGTTGAATTGCGTGAACTTACCTAATATGGATTTCTTTTCTGAGTTGAATAAAAATGGATGAAAGATATCAGATTTGACATCTTAAGATTAAATTTTCATGAGATTATAATTTCTTTACCAACTTTATTTGTTTCAGATTTTCACCCAACTTTATTTGTTTTAGATTTTGAATAGGTTATTTCCACTTAAACCGAATTATCAAGATTGTATTCGAATCGAATGAACCAATTCGGTTAGATTACAATTATGAGATTATGAAATTAATCAGTTTAAGTTTGCAATATTGGAAGTGAAACCGAACCAAAAGAAATCCTAAAGAGGATCTAATACATCAATTGTTTACTGGCTCAGGTAATTCAAGCTCCTTAAAAAGAGATCAACAAAAATAATGGAATTATCAATTCACAATGGTAATTGCATCCCCGCTCTCCCTCGAAGAAACTCACACTCAATATTGTTTAATCTATTTACTCTCATGACTCACCCCTCTTTCTCGCAGCATCTAAGGGAATGAATGCCTGATCTCCCCTCTTTCTTGCAGCATCTAATCGGCTCTCCTCTCATAACTTATGTTGGCAAAGGTACAACCTTTCCTATAACTACTTAAAAATAATAAGCTAAAAGTATAGAATGTCAATTCACAATGGTATCTGAATTGATATTTAACTCATGCTGCATTTGGTAGTCAAACATTATTCCATTTTATAAGAATGAAAAAACAGAATAAAACGTTTGGTGTCAATTTGGTATTTTTAGGTTTTAAAATGAATAGAGAAAAAAAAAAATTTTTGCTAGAAACGCAAAATGATGGAACAATGAAACCTTGTTTCATTATTTCAGTTTTGTTCCAAATACAAAAAAAAAAAAAAAAAAAAAAAAAAATGAACAACTAGGGTAATCATTCCTGAAACAAGTTCACCAAACACCTTTTTTATTTTTTTAAACGACATTTTGACATAAAAACTATAAATTCTATTTTTTACACGAAACATCGTTTCTGGAATTGAATGATAGCCATAATGTTAAGACTTTGTGCACTTAAATTTGACAATCTTTTATGAGGAAAAGATCCCCACAGACCTCTTTCCCATGCTTTCTCAAAAAGTGTGGGTCCTACACATGTATTTTGTTTTTATTTCTTTATCTATTTAAAAAATGTGGAATAAGCATGGATTGATATCTTCAGTTTAGCATGGGAAACCCTCTCCCATCTTCTATATGCATGAGAAAAGAATAACACCCCACCCCAACCATCATCAATGTTGAATTCAATCAACATTTTAACTTCCTTGGTCAAGAAAAATAGCTTCAGAATTTCATAGACAACGAATGCAGTTGCAATATGGAAATTGTCAATGGTGCATGTATGTTCTTCAATCTTCCCACTCCACTGACAAGTGAGGAATCTCAACTTTGTTCCCTACTATCTTTTAATTATACACAGATCTCCACCAAGTCAACTTTAATGGTCCAGTCTCATTAAGCTTAAACACTTGCATTATATCCTGAAACAGATGCCTAAAACACTTCTGAGCTTACCTCTACACTTTTTTTGGTGAGTACCAATACTTCGAACATTGGTTACTTAAGAACATAAACTTAATTCTTACCATTTAAGCAACCAAAGATATTGGTTGAGGTTAACTCTACACAGTTATATTTCAGATAGAAATAGCCAAATAACACTTCTGCACAATAAATTTAAAATATCACAGGCCTTCCACTTTTGAGCCAAAGAGGCTTGGAATCAACAATGTCTTCTAATTCTACTAGTAAAAACAGAAATGAATGGGATTCAATGTCCAAACAAGACTTGCGCCCAACAAAAACTAGTTAGTTGGAGAATAAACATAGGCTACAAATTAAAACTAGGTAAAGTTTCCTTTGCAGCTCATCAAGGCTGTCCATATGGCCCTAAATATCTACCACATGACCAGCTTATTTGGTGCTCCATCCATCTGTTGAGTTTCAGCCAAAAGCATTTCCCAAAGTTTTAAAAATTGGTTTAAAGTGAATATTGGCAACTTTAAATCAATAAGGTAACACAAGAAAGAAATACTCGTACATGATTGGACCTCAAATTTGACATATGGCCACTCCAAGGGTATAAATAGTACCAATCTAACAATCAAATCTGACCAGATCAGACTTCCATGTGGCTCAAGATGCAGATCATTAGAAGCTTTATCCTAGTGTGCAAGGGTCACTTTCAAGCAATAGAAAATAATTAAAAATGACAAGACAAACAAGAAATACCAAATCCATCCTCGCATCATCTTTCTGTTTTGGATTCACATTTCACATTATCATTGGCAGTCGCTCTAATTTTCAATGAAGAGAAACTAGCAGTGAGCGTTCATTTTACAATTTAGTTCAGATACACAGAACGGATTACATAATTTGATTGGATAAGCTCCTTGAAAATAATGTCAATGAAATGAATTTTGTTTTAACGTAGAAATACCAATCCAAATTATATTCAAAGCTGGCCAAAGGAACCGGCATTCAGTACAACCATATACTCAAGATGGCTAGCTCTCAGTAGGTTTGGCACCAGCTTCGGATAGTAATGATGTGAGTTCTCCTTTCCGGTATAGTTTCACAGTATCTGTTCAAAGGAAGAAAACATCAAGAATCAAGTCTGAGTCTGCCACCATACATAAGGGATCATGTTTATCTGTTGATTTGCATTTCTTTTTAAGCTTTGGAAAATCACATCATTCTTTCTAATTTTGCACAAAGAAGCAAGTTCCAAACTCAGACCAGATATACTTCAGCAAGTTGCAAGAAAAAATGATTTTTGGAATTATCACTACTCCAATATAAGTTAAATATCAAGTTAGCACAAACCACTTTCTAATAATAAGAAAGTATGTCAACCAAGGTACCTGTACAGCCCCCTATGTGCCTCCCACCTGAACAGAAAGAACATAAAAAATCTGATCAGATACTTTAAGAAAAGAAAAAAATCCATGCACCCTAAACAAAAATTTTCAGGATGAACACATGTCAACCTCTAATTCAGTGTAACATATGCAGTTTTAGTTTTGATTCTCTTTTTTTCATAGTAAATGAACCCAAAAAAGGAAACACACACAAAATTATTTTTTTTAGGTTGAAGATATACCATATGTACCAGTCTTGGTAACTTATGTATATGGAATTTAAACTTATGCCAAGATTACCATTGTTAAGGTTTGTATTGATAGCGTATCATTTATAAGGAACAAGTTAAAACAACTATGCTACTAGAACTAAACCTACTAAATCATTGTCAAATTATAGTGGATGTACTGCCAAAAGATTCTTCCTGGCAGACATACTTCCAGAACAATCAAAATGAAGAATCTACTTGTTAAAGGTCCTTCGGAGTGATCCCAAAATAATATAGACTGTGATGGCACGGTATTTTCCATGAGACCTCATTTCTTGGGTTTTGAGATGGCCATGAGAAAGCATATATTCTGGCTAAATCATGCACAAGGCAGAATGACTTAGACGGGGTGTCTTCCTGCCCTCCCCCTTCTTGTTCCTTCTTCCTTTTGCTTTTGAGGTTCTGCAGTGTAATCATCTTGGTTCCGACCTCATTTATAATCCTCCCCTTTCACCTTCTAAAAAATTTTCCTATTTAACAAAATGGGGTAACTGACATAGCATCTGATTTGTTCAGTTATAGCAACCTATTCAAGCGTAAAACCTACATAAATCCAATGCAAACCACCAGCTAAGCCATAACTAACAAAGACTTAGCCACTCATCTAGATGTCATCCTTGAGAATCTGAATTGGCACACGGCCACAAAGCCATAATAAAGAAAACTGAAGGAGCAAACAATACCATTCACTACCATCGACTCAAAGAACAGGATATGCTATGCCCCCACATATGTTAAAGACATGAAAACCTTGTTCAGCTAAATCATACACCAAAAAGATGACAGATCTGAGTAGGGATCCACCATTGTTGCAAACAGCATGCCAAACCGTCAAACCAAAACTAAAACTTCCACCAACAGGAACAGGGATAGTTATCATCAAAAACATAACATTAGAAAACATGAACACAAGCTGTAAATGGGGCTTCACCAGTCCATTCCAGATCTACTAGTTCACCTTTTCTTCCCCTCGTGCCCCTTTCATGGTGGATGGGCAGTTCATCGTGTTGGTTTGGTAAAGGATTCAAAGCCAATGCCATATAACCATGCTATCTAACAGTAACATGGTAAATAATAATAAGCATTCCAGAAGGTTAATTACCAACAAAAACATTAGGGACAGTGTGTTGCCCGGTGAGCCTTTCCAACACCTTTTGCAGCTGTGGCCCTTGAGGACCTGAAAGAGAACAGACGTAATTGATCATATAATTCATATGTAACAACCCATCATTTCAAATATGCTATGGTCTTTAGTTGGAAAAAGAAAAAAAAAAGAGAAAGCCAATGCCGCAGGGTCTGGGAGGGGCAACCCAATGCTGTGGTCTTTAGTAAGAAGAGGAGAAGAAGAAGATTGCATTAGTTTCAAAATTATCAATTGCATTGAATCCATAATTGGTGGCTACTCCTATCTTCCTCCATTTCTCCAATGTTTACCACGCTGAAACTAGATTAAGGAGCTATGCTGCGTGTTTAAGTTCTCTCTATTGGGCATTAAAATCTAGGTTTGATACCCCATATCTAGCAAAGAAGTACAACTCGTTCAGAGACTTTGAACAATCAAAACTTAGTTACAACCCAGGGGATGTGCTCTCATTCGGCTTGCACATTTTGGAGCTTTAGCTATTATCAAGAAGAATTCTAGCACCGAAAAGCTAGTATTTCTCTCAGGACAATTTCTGAAATTAAAAACCTGAAATTTCATCTCAAATTTGTGAAAGATCAAGCGATTGATTACCAATTACGCTACCACAAACTCATGTTAGATGAAACAGAAAAGGCAAAACAGCACAGATACATGAAGGGTCAACAATAGCAATGGCAATGAATTGATCTGAAACAGGTTAAGTGTGTAGATTCTCCCCGCAGAAGAGGAAACACCTACCTAGTTCGTCCAATTCGATAACATGTGGCACCACATCAAGTCGCTTGAACAATGACTTCACCTCCGAAGAATACCTTCCCAAAACAAACAACCCATCTCATAATTCACCGCATTATACAAACAAAAGAATTCCAAAATTGAACATAGAACAAAATAGTAACAGGGAGAGGACAGCTTTGATTCAAACTCACGAGCACCAAGTCTTGGAGTAGACAACAACGGGATTTTCAATCACGGTCTTCTTGACACTGTCCTCCAATCGAGACCCAAATGAAGCAGTCATGGATCGAACCACCGCAACCCCAACTCTCCTTCCGCCATATATGCTGAGGCATCGGCTTCTGCCACTGCTACTGAAACTGTTAAAAAAGCGAAGAGAAGAAAGAGAAGAGTTGTAGATAGAAGGAAAAGAGGGGTTGTTGTGCTTGTGAGCAGAGCCAAATGCACAAGCTCTGACTACCGTAATCTCCGCCATGGAGAGCTTGAGGACTCTCTCTCTCTCTCTCTCTCTCTCTCTCTCTCTCTGGGCTCTTCGGCAATCTACTGTTCCACATCTGCTGGAAATCGGGATCCATGAAAGTTGCGAATTGCTGCTTCTGTAGGGCCAAAGAGAAATCGACACGTGATTGTATGAGATTATCATGTGAATCGGCAGTGTAGAAACTTTTAGTACAGGGACAGTGAAGCAAACAGGAGGAGCCAAGGAGGTGGGGTCTGCACTCTGCTTGATTTGTGATTTATATGGCGTTACTGGAAATCTCTGGACCCTTCTTAGGATTAGAAGCTAATTCCTTTTTTATTTATTTATTTTTTTTAATAGAATCTTTTACCTTCGTTAGGGTGCCTTTCAAGTTGTACCCAAAAAAATAAAAAAAGTGGGGGTGGGGGGGACTTTAAATGGTTTTTCTTTTTCGTTATGTGATCATTCTGTGCCATTGTGCCCCTTTTGTCTGCGGTGTAGGGTCCCTCTCGGATCAAAAAATTTTATCTATTTTTTATTTTTAAAAAATTTATTTTTGTTGTTTTATATATCAGTCAATTGTTTAGCATCATTCGTTGGTGCATAGTGAAATAGATCAACTGGGCCAGGAGGAACTTCTATTGCCAATGCATCATCTTTATTCTCCCTTTTATGTTGGAAGTTGAAAAGGGCTTTCACACTATTTTTCTTGCAAATTTTTTTTTTTTTTTTTTTTGGGGTGGGGGTTGGTGTTTGTAAAATACTCTATGCCCATCGAAGTGGAATAAAGGTTTGTGAAGGAATTCCTTTTCCACTATAGGGTTTCAAGGAAACTGAGTCCTTAATGAAATATTCTTTTACCTTTAAGTAGACAATGGATGCTTAAATGGTGTAGGTTTTTGTTATGTACCGAGACAAAAGTGCATGGTTGGGAAGGCTATATGCAAGAATATAAAACATGATTGAGGTGTGAATGGATAGTTGTATAGGTAGAGATGTGTCAGTAGTTTAAGTAAGCATAAAAGGAATGGTGTAGTTCTATCAAAAAAATAAAATAAAAGAGTAGTGGAGTAGTGAATTTAGTTATGACTATTAAGAGGTGGTAGTTAGTTATCTTAATGTGCCAAAGTAATATTAACTACTTTGTAATCTTTAATTTCTTTACATAATATGAATGAGATAGACTTTTAATCTTAATCAACTATTCTATTGAGTAAAAAGGTAGGCTTTCTCTACAAGAGGACATCAGACTTTCTTTGTAAAATCAAAATATTTTTTCTCTCATCAAACAACTCATTCTTCATCATCCGATCCTTTTCTCTCGCATCTCTTTACCACGCATGTATCAATTTTACTCCCATAAAAGAAGGCTATGAATGTTGTTTTCAATCCGCAAAAATAAAATAAAATAAAATAAATAATGCCGGTTCTAAAATCTAATTTAGGGGGGGGGGGGGGGGGGGTGGCTGTGGGGGGATGAAGGGATTTCGTAAGGGATCATAATCCACCAATTTGGCTTCTAATGAACTTGCCTAGTTTTCTATAAGATATATTTTTGGATGAAGAATATTTGTCAGGCACGACCACAACGATAGAGGAGTGACATTTGGATACAAAAAATCAAGAGTTTTGAGGGTAACTTGAGTACTCTTACTATAGAGGGAGTAATGATTTCATCCACGTGATCCATCATTGATCATTTCGGCTCCCAAATCAATGTTACCACGGGAGCTCAACACTTCAGTTTAGTCATTTAAAGCGAGGCCATGGCACTTCAGAATGCTTTATCCCAAGCTTTGTACGTAGGTTTCCATCATCACTCTAGCTACAAGTCAGATAATTGGGAGGTCATACAGTTTCTTCAAGGTGCAAATATGTTACCACGTCTAATCAAAGAAACATCTCTCCACAATGGAAGACGATGATGTATTGTTTTTCATTCAATTTCTTTCGACTGTGTTCCATGGGTGTTGCAGATGCTTTGGCACGGAAGGCCCCTGTCTATTATATGTCTAACAGATTAACCTACTTTCACTCCATAGCTTCACCATCTTTGTTTGTCTGATCACACCATTATTTCCAGTAAAATTTCTTTTTACCACCCCCACCCCCAAAAAAAAAAAGAAAACCATGGATTCCCCTACACTATTGATTGATCAGCCAAGTTTCTCATATATTTTTCCTTTTCTTTTCTTTTGTACATCTAGCCTCCCTCAATCCTAGGCTCATTGTCAGATAGCTCCCAATGATACTCTTAGACAGAAACATGGGACTGATAAAGGTAACCTATCAAGCTCATTCTGGTCCTGGACCTCTACCCCTAATGGAACCTGGAAGCTGATTTGGTTGGTCAATGAAAATATTCAAAACTCGCTTTAGCAAAGTTGGTGAATAGAATCCAAGGTTCAAAAAATTTGATTAGAATCAGGTTCAAATCTGAATCCATCAACCCTGATTCTGATCATGCTTCATCCTCAATACACCTTTTCTGAGTAGGTCATAAAAGCGCATTTTAATCTTCCTTTCTAGCTTCATTGCCCCCCCCCCCTCTTTTCTTTAATCAGCTAAATAGCCAAATATCAATTATCCTTTCTCTTGTATCTAAATCTATAAGACTCTTGAATAAGAAACTCCAGGGGGAAAAGAATCAGAAAATCTTTGTTCCTTCTTCTCGATTCCATTTTTTATGGTTTCGATAGATTTCAACAGATTTCTATTTACCCAACTCTAGGTTTTTCAACACTGAAGGAATCTCCTGGAGAAGACAAGTAATAGGATTGAAAGTGTTCAACTAGTTTTGTGACTGATTACTACTGGGTACTCCACCTCAATGAGGCTTACTTCCAGGACAACAAACTTTTTTACTCTTTAACATTCTAGCTTAACTTCTTTCCTTCTGTAAGTGGTTTGCCTTGAAATTTGTGTTCTCCCAATTGAGAAAATCACCTTTTTTTCCTTATGATAACTCAATAATCAAATCACATAATCTAATCCGAACAGCCATTAGGATAAGAGCATCTAAAAAGGATAACTGAAGGATAGCAAGTTCACCAATTGCATCAATGTAATTCATTATATTCCTCAGATATGGTACACACACAAACCGAACCCAGGTATCAGGGGTTAAGATTTTGGGCTCCCCAAAATGTTGAAACCCAATTACAAGAAGTATGAAAATAAGTTCACTTCAAAGGCAAATTACAGTGTATTTTACTACTATTCTTTGTTGGCCTCTATCATCTTCCCCACTAAAATTTGAGAAAAGAAAAGAAAAGAAAATAACGAATCACATCATCCACTTGGGAGAGATCAAGGAGTTTTCTTTCCTTTCTCATATCTCCGTAAGATCGATAAGGGATTGTTCTTTAATATCAAAGAAATGACAAATGCCTCTTCCAACGAAATGGGAAACAGGGAAAAAGAATAAGGGAAGGGGAAAAGGAAAAGGAAAAGGAAAAAATAAGTAACCTTCATTTTCTTCTGTTGAAAAGAATGGATCAAGTTTAGTGGCTCGCAATATACAGATGGCCCTCCAATGCACCACAGTGGAGAAATGGAGGGGTTTGGAGGGGCATGAAATTTTGGTTGTTGGACTTCCCAAAATTGTGATCAAAGTAGTTTGCTGGTCCGGCGCTTTGATGGCCCTCCAGGAAACAGCTTCATTACCCAGCCCAAGACCCTCTCTACAACCTGTTTGGACAGAAGAAAGAAAAAATAATGTTTAAAAATCAATCCTCTAGAATAGTATTAGTCATAATCAGAATATCAAGCTCAACAAAAATTGACAAAAGCGATATGTACAAGAAATGTTTTAACTTGAGAATTTTTTTTCCAAGTACAAACAAGGAAGGCATTGCACAGACATATAAGGAATAGATATCAACATTTCACTAATTCTAGAGGAATACTAGCACAGCGAAGAGTTCATTATTCATTATGCAACCCAATCCCAATGAACACCCCCCCCCCCCCCACCCCAGCACTCCATGTGAGCCTTGAAAAGTGGAAAAATAAAATAGAACTTCAATGCCCAAGTGCTACGATTTGTCCCTTTTTTTTTGTTGGGGGGGTTTAAAAGAAAATATATTAAGCACAAAAGAAAAACAGATACAACAGACAAAGCGTAAACTGGCTAAGCAAGGCAAAGGCCCTACCCTCATTCTCCTAATTATAATGCGCGTAATGGTCAGCATCAGCCAAAAACTGTTTCAACCCTTTTTCTTTATATGGGTAATATGGAATTTTGTTAGGGCAACACCCAAAACAGAAGCCCACAAAAAGGCCTACCATACTATACAAGACAAGAGCACTATACAATGCAGAATTGCCAAGTAAAATACGTACAAATTCCATCTATATATAACCAACCAATGTGAAGTTGGGAGTTGGGACCTAACAAAAACAATAAGATCCTTCTGGCTCTTCTTGCCACTTAAAATGAAATTCAATTTTTGAAAGTGCTATTGACCAGAACCTAAGGGAATTTAAAACATTTATTCAAATCTCAAAAACTATACCTATGACCGGCAAGGTTCTAAAACTCAAGAACGTTCACAGGATTGGTCAAGGCCCATACCACTCCAATACCGATATGGATTGGCCTGGATCGGACTGTGTCAGACAGATCTACACCTTTTTTAAATCAGTTTTTATTACGATTTTACCTTTAGACCACATGTGTAACGGGATCAGAAAAGTATGAATCGGGGATCGATAAAGGCTGACTCCGTTCCAATCCAGCCTATACTGACCGATCCGATTTGAGTTTTAGAACCATGATATCAGGTATCTATAAACCCACTAACTTCCCTATAAGAGAACTGAAGATGACTAGTTGAACTCTAAATCTTTAGTTGAACTCTAAACATCGAATGAGACTACTAAAAATGAAAACCTTAAAAAGGCTTTCCACTTTCATAGGACTACAAACTTTATCTTTTCAAAGCAATGTGGCTACCAACTTTATAACAACACTAGACCTCTACAGACCAATAAAACCAACTATAACTGTTTAATAAAATAGTAATAAATAATCCCTATAAAAAAATATAGAAATAACCACAAAAGATACATTCCACTTCACACGTATCATCTTCCTGGAACCAGAATTGTATATCCAGAACAATCTCTCTAATATCTCCCAACGCCACCTTGGGATTGAATCCCAATGACTTGAGCCCAGAGCATCACTTCCCACGTTCAGAGCCTCTCCAGACACCACATTGCAATCACAACAGAATTTGGTCTTCTTAAATTTACAGAAACATGGAAACTAATCGAATTTATCAGAACACATGCTCAACAAATTTATAGAACTGAATAATTATATCTAGTGAAAGTAACAGCAACAGTAAAACATGATACCTCATCCAGAACACTTGCTCAAACGAATTAATAGAACTGAATAACTATATCTAGTGATATGTAACAACTACAGTAAGACATGGTACCTCATCCCCTTCATCAACGAACACTCTGCTCTCTGTCATGGAATGTGGATCAGATTGTCTTGCTGAGATGTTCTCAGTAGCCATACTTTGGGTAGTCAAGAGCTCTAACCTCTGAGTTTGAACCTCCAGTTTTCGGGAAAGCTCCATATTTATATCCTTCAAAAATCAAGCACAAAAGAATGAAAATGTGAGACGACACAAATAAATATAATCAAATCCACTAATGTAGTATCCAAGTTTCAGCACTTACCAAGAATAATCTAATGCAAGTGAATGGTGGGTGCTATATGAGAGAGAGATGCACTTAAATTGAGGAAAATAGTAATTAAAGTGCCATCCCAAACATATTCTGCCTCTGGATGCAAGCAAAACTAGAAGTTTTCACTCATCCACTTGAAGAGACGGAACTGATTGGGTCATAAACGTCTTGAGCAGATGGTGTATATGCACTACAACATGAGATTGAGGATGGAGCACATACACATGGGGATAAACAATGACAAAGACCCAATCGAACTTAGTAACATCTTCCGGCTAGACTAGTTCAAGGTATCGGGTTTCGACCCTTGGGGAGACAGAAATTTCGGTCGAAACTTGGGAGATTTCGAAGAAACCAGGGAATTTTTCCCGGTTTGGTGGAAACTTTGGTTTAGACCCCCAAAATGTGTTTTTTTTGCCTGATTTTTTGTGTACATTCTATTTTAGACATTGCAAACACATTCACATAATTAGTTTCATAGAAAAACACCTAAAGTCATACTTGTGGGGTGAACCAAAGTTTGGTAGTGTACATTGAGTCGTTGATTGCCATTATACTACATAAGTACATAGTATACATTAAGTGTAGTCTACAATCTATATAAGTGCATAATACATAATGCAAAGGATCCAAAATAAATAATAATAATATTAAAATAATTGTGAGTTATCTCTCAACACTCAAAAGTCAACTCCAAGTAGAGTGTCTAGGCGGTTCCAGTCCACAAGCTGCATACCACTGCAATTGTCGTAGCTGCTCCTCTGAATGCACCACATATGAGTCTCATGATATGTTTTTGGGCCCAATTGTTTTGGTAGTCCATCACTGCTCATCTATAAGATGCATCATCAATATCAGCTAGGTATCCCAGCCTAGGGAATGGCTCAGTCACAGTGATAGGATGTAGATGTGGCACACAAGGTTGGGATGGATACCCAAAGATACTGTCAACAAAATATTTTGCAAGATCCAAGCTTAGATTGAAGTTTTTTGGGCACAAGGGGGAAATCTTAAGTGTTTCCCCAAGTTTCCCACCTCACAGAGAAGAAAATATAGGGAAATGGTCGAAATTTTGAGAAGAGAACACTTGGTTTCCCTTAAAAGCATGTTTCATAAGGGTTGGTTCAACCCAAACGGTCGAACCCATTGATCCAATCGAAATTTTCAACATTTCGGTCGAAATGTGGGAATTTTGGTTGAAACTTGTTGAAACCAGTGACTTTTTAAAGTCACAGGCTATATGGTATTGGAGTAATGGGATACCGGCGAAATGTGGAAATTTCGATTGTATCGCTCGAGTTCTTTAACCATGGGCTAGAGTCAAATGAGGAAGATCCCCTGTATGTGTGGGTGAGGGATCCGGATGAGCCAATGATGTATAAAACTAGTGGTATGCCCAATTGGACATGGCAATCATATGGAGGCCAATGTTAGCGACTTTATGTCTTCTCGAGAGGGTCGAGTCCACTCATAGACATCTCGACCTTTTGAGTCTCGATCTAGCAGGATGATGACGATGTTGACTGCTCACAATCCAATGGCAGCACATGCACACAGTCGACTTCAATTGGTGTAGATGGTGGTGATGGTCATGGTGGAGGTGATGGAGATAGATATGCAAGCCTTCAAGAGGCGCCAAACCAGGAAAAGGAGGAGATGGAGCTTCAACCAATCCGATTCACCGGAGAGGCTCAGTTTCATCATGCTACCCAGGAGGCCGACCATGGTGCATGTGCCCCCTCACATGCAAGTTATACTAGAGGTAGAGGCCTGCGCTGCAACTTCAAACCAAATGAGGAACATGACAACATTGACATCAAGATTAGACATTTCTGCGTTTGAGACACTTGAAGGCCTCAGTCTGGATGGTAGCAGTGGATTCAGCAGCCAGGACAGTGGCGTGCACCATCATTTCCCATTGACACATTCAATGTCAAGTATTGTGGATGTGATTAGTATGGCTCTTCATCGTATTCATTCTGCAGTATTCATGATGATCAGTCACAGGGTGTAACATCTTTCACTTATAGCATCTTCTCTTTCCCAAGCCTCCAACAGTAGTCCTATAGTCTGGCACACCCAGCAACGTTTACGATGAAGCCACGTTCGCATCATCTTCCTGACCTAGTGATCTATAAAGGAGGTTGGAATACCTAAAGTATGTGGATTATGTGACATATCATGCTGCTATCTTTGACTTTGATCATTTCTTCTGACATACCATGATGACATGGCCATCTTTTGTGATCGAGTCAGAGGAACGGTTTTGTCGGCATCAGCAATCTTCCTTGTCTATCGAGCCCACCCAAAAACTCTTTCTAGTATTGACATAAAGAAGGAAACTAGGAGGAACAGCAAGATACTTTTTCTTTTTAGCACCTTTGGGCTTTCATGTGAATTTATAATTTGCGAAGTCATTGCCAATGACTGTACATTTGTACCTTCGATGTAATAGCCCTCATATGTTTATGCTTATCATGGATGACTTAACCAAGGACTTTCAAGGAGGGATTTTGTGGTGTATGCTTTTTCCAGATGATATTGTTCTGGTGGTTGAGATTGTGGCAAGGATTAACGATAAGTTGGAATTATGGAGATCTACCTTGAAATCAAGAGGTCTTAAGATAAGTAGAACGAAGACAGAGCATATGAAATGTAACTTTCGTAGCTCAAGGACTAATAAAGAGGTGGTGAAACTCGAAGAGAGACAGATCCTGCAATGCGATTTTTTTAGGTATTTGGGGTCAATCATAAACAAGGAAGGAAAGATAGATGATGATGTTTCCCACAGAATTAAAGTGAGAAGAATGAAGTGGGAAGGAGCATCTGAAGTGTTGTGTGATCGACGGATTCCTCTAAAGCTTAAAGGAAAATTCTACAGGACAGTCATTAGACCAGCTATTATGTATGAAGGCGGATTGTTGGACAGTTAAGAAGTGTAATACAGATAAGTTGAATGGCAGAGATGAGAACGTTGAGATGGATGTGCAGCAAAACTAGGAGAGACAAAATGAGTAATGACAACGTAGAGCTGATCTGGGAGTTGCCTCGATTCAAGACAAGCTCCGAAAATGTCATTTAAGGTGGTTTGGACATGTCCAACGGAAGCCTTGGGAACATGCGGAGGTGTGATCAAATCCTGATGGATGGATCTAAAAGGGCTAGGGCAGACCTAAGATGACCATTTATGAGTTGGTAAGGAACGACATGCAGAGGCTAGGCCTTGATCCTAGTATGACATCTAAAAGAGTTGTTTGGAGGATAAAGATCCATGCCGCATATTGTTTGTAGATGGAATGTCCCGGAGGTGTTGCATTGTTTTTCCTTCCTTTCTCTATTTCCCTCCTCTTTCCTTTCTTTTTCGTCTTCCCCAATCGCGGATCCACGTAGTCAACCCCATTTACTTGGGAAAAGGCTGAGTTGTTGTAAAACATTTTTCTCCACTTGTCACTTGCAATTGCATAATATTGGTTTCTTATATTTAGTGTTTTATAGCACTAAATCATACGACATAGGATATCTTTGAGAGATATACAAGCAAGGTACAACATACACTGCCAACCTAAGGTACAAACGAATCCACCAACCGACCGAAGCAAAATTTTGACTAGAAGTCTATCGAAACCAACTTCTTGAACCTAGGTTTGGAGACGGGCTTTTTTATATGGTCCCCTCTTTTATGGCCCTCAAGTTTAGCCATGCTACCCATGGTTTAAAGTATCCCACCATATTGTATCACATCAATAGGTATCGACGCAATATAGTGCGATATGTATCCCTTTTTAAAAAACTTTAAATCACCTTATTGGCCGATACAGTGCAACACATGTCAATACTATCGGTACGTCTCTTAAAAAAATCCATAAGGTTTCATTCTCAATACAGAACTTACAAAACCTAGAAAAAAAAAAAACATAAACACTTCAAAAACTCCCAATTACAAGTCCTCCTAAGCCCCTAAACTTGGTTTTTGCATACAATTTGGGTTGGCGATTAATCTACACCAAAAAATGACTGAAAGGGTGCCAAAAAAACCTAATTTGGATTATTCAACAAGTTGAAATCAGAGATTTTAGATTTCACAGAAAAATATAGGTTTCTCAAGAACTTGATCTTTGTGTTTAAATGGTACCCCTAAGTTTGGATCATCCAACAATTTGAAATCAGAGATTGAATGAAATTTCACAGAAGGTAGGTTTATCAAGAATTTGATTAGTGGTTAAATCATTGTTTTTAAACCTATTTGCTATAAATCGATGGAATTAGGTAAAATAAACCACCCATAGCATCAAACTTCATCATCTGCAAATATTTGTATTAAGATTGAAGAAATTTTATAGAAAAATGAAAATTCTTCATGTTTGAATTCTTTTGTTCATTTCTTCCAAAAACCAAGTCCTATACCTTTTAGGAAAACATCATCGTAGTCACTCTTCATGGCAATAGACTATGACTACATATAAGAAACCTCATCCTTTATAACAATTTCTACACTTATCCCATGATAATATGTTCTCCATTTTAATGTTTATGCATGATACATGTGACATGTCATAAATTACTTATTTATACTGTTTTTAGCTCCAAAAAGTGTATTCCATACATATCTTGACCATTTCCATGTGCACTTTGGCGTATCTTGTGTATCTCCAATACAATACCATAAGTCTCTTAAAATCAACCCGACCAATACGATACATGACACCGATACTTTAAAACTTGATCCTACCGGATGTATTACCTTCCAAACAAATAATTCAGTAAGACAGTAACTATGGCGTGCACATCATCATTATATAAACCGTGTGCACATGGATGCATGTCTGAGAAATAATCTCCAATAAATTTTCCACTGAAAGTTTCATTAAAAAGTTGCCAATGCAGGATTCTGGGTTTGTTAGCTAACACTACCTTCAGCTTGGAACTATAAGAGGATTCAACTGCCAAAGCTCGCATTAACTCTTCTTTCTCGAATGCTAACTGCAACCACACTATATTCGTCAGTAAATGAATTAAAAGTAGGCATTGTTATATGCCCCATTTTCATGTCTTAGTTATCAGGTTACATTTTGATGAAAAGACATGATTCCATAAACCTAAGGACTTGAACAACAAAAATTGGGAAACTGAAGCAAAAACTAATCATGGCTTCAATCACTACCTCTGAAGTCAATGAATTAATGTTGTCAATCATTCTCAGCTGATCTGGAGGGATAGCCGCAGACAAAGCTGAAGGATGGAATTGCATATTTTCAGGCACCAATGGGGATATTGAGGTTCCTCTCGAGGGAAAAGATGCAGTGTCTTGCATTTCAAGGTGGAAAGTGCTTGTGTCAGCACCACTATTTTCCCCAATAACTGAAGCATAAATAACATCACCTGAGCGAAAATCCAAGCATGATCAGAAACTAAATTTGAAGGAACCACAAAGAAAAATGATCAAAACCATAATAGTCATATCACTACCAAGTGAATTGGCAAGATAAATAACTGAAAATGAAGGAGAAGATATATAAAGATATAAGAAGGAACAGATTTATGAAGTAAAGATAGTATCACTAATTGTTGAATGTTGATAACCAAAAATGAAGAGGAACTCTTGGAAGCCCATCAAGTTCGACTAAAGAAGGTTTATCACCAGTCGTGGACTGGTGAAGCTAAAACATGGTAACTAAAGTCAAGCACACCAAACATCTAGTAAGAAAAAACTAATTGCATGTAATAGGAACTCCAGCCAATTAAAAGAAACTTTTCCAATTGTAGATGATCCAACCTTACATGGTAGTGGATCCTTCTTCCTAGAGGGGTCTATCTTCACTGTTTTCATTTATTCATTCAGTAGACCATAGACTCTCTTTTTTTATTTTTTTATTTTTTTTTTTTTGGTTCTCTATCTATGAACCATTAACCATCCTGTGGGTAAAATGACATTTTATATTTCTTCGTAATGAAGCCAGCACTGAACCATGGCGGAAAACCTATTGCATCAGATCTGCTCAGTACCTTGTTTCTCAAATGCAGTTTCAGTTCCAATGGAAACGGAGAACTTTCAATGAAGTGGCTGATGATTTAGCAAAGCATTGTTCTACCAAGATTGTGCTTTGGAGAGGACATTCGTTTGTGAGTTCGGTTCATTTGTGGGATGCATTTTGGTGCATCGGGAGCTATAGCAGCCATCGTGCTCAGTCCTTTGGTAAGGTCCTGTAGTTGTTGTTGTATCACTAATATACTAAATTGTATCTCTACTCTGAAGTTTTATGACAATTCTATTAATAAAATTGCTACTTATTAAACATGAAATCATAATATTTCATGATAACAATAAAAAGGGCATACCCAGTGCATGAGGCTCCCACCACTGCGGGGTTGGGGGAGGGTCATAATGTAAGCATCCTTACCCCCGCACCCCCGCACCCCCGCTTCACGGAGAGGCTGTTTGCCGACTCAAACCCACAACCACTAGGTCGCAATGGAGCAACCTTACCATTGCACTAAGTCTTCCTTCTGTTATAACAATATAACAATAATAATAATATAATAGTAAAATAACATTGAAAATTAATATTATAATATAATTATTGAAGTAATTAAATTAATTTAAAAGCCCAAAGCTTCAAAATTTTGTATTTCTGATGTTTGTGGCACGTGGAGAGTGCAAGTTGAAATTTTTTTGCAAAATTACCACTAATGATACTGGTGTAACCAACACAGAATCCTGCACGGACTAGTACATTTAGGTCGCACCCAGGACTCTGTTCATTCGGCACTAACCAAATACCTGTATAAGACTAGATATCATAATAGATCCCCCTGGGGGGGAGAGAGAGAGAGAGAAGATTAAAAATGCCTAATATTCAAACAAATAGGTCAGTCAGTTAAACAATATGAAATTAACTACATCATCCAAACATAAGGCCAAGCACCAAACAGAAGGGGGTGAAGGAAATATAGCCAAATATATGCATACCCATGTCCTCTGTAGAAGTTGACACATCTTTTGTAGTGATGGGTGACTTCCTGACATCATCCGACTTTCCAATTGTAGATGTTTTTCGTAGCATAGATTGTAGTATCTTTTTCTCTGTGTACGGTAAGTAGCATCGCAGTAAATACTAAATAGAGAAAAAACTTCAGTCGCATATACAATGCGATGTCTAGAAATACTTAATTTAGACATGCAATGCCAAATAACATGCTTCCAGTCTCTATAGAGATTATGACTAGTCATATGAGAATCATATAGACAACGTCGCAAATCACAGTAATAGCCATTAGTGTTCACACTATAAAATAGTTCTGACCTACAACACACTATAAAATAGTTCTGACCTACAAAAAAAAAAAATTCCCAAACAAGTGGGTATGCATCACCTTGACTAATCACATGATATTAAGTCATACCTTCTTGCAGAGCATCTATCGTTGACTGCAAATCCTGACGCTCTTTCTCCAGGCTAGACACTTTCTTTCTGTAGGGGATATAGAACCAAGGTTCTTGAGGACCATGGACGTTAAAAAACCAAGAAGGAAAAAAGCCAAACCAATAAAAAAAAAATGTGCGGAAAAACAACCTCCATAATAAACACTTTAGATCTCTTGTGAATGAAAAGCTACATTTCCCCCCCTTTCTTAAAGATCAGTTACACATGGTACCAGAGAAGAGTATGCAAAGTTACATGCTTGCTTTAAGTTTGCAATAAAGGTCAGTATGTGAGAATATAGCGTTACCAGAAGGTTGGAAAAGACAACAGAATCTGAAGTTTTATCATGACCAAGAGCCTGCAGCAGGATTTCTAGCATGGAATCCATTTGATATCCACTCACAAATGAGATGTACAAAGTGATAAAGATTATAAAGAGGGGTCAATTGGTTGATTGACAGTGATGCTATAGAGTATACAGCTAAAAGCTTTGCAGTGTGTGGCTTTTAAGACGGTGAAACAGATGAACTGGGCTCAACTTGGAAATGGATTTTGGAGTCTCAGTGTTGTGACCAGAGCTCTATCAATAGTGGTTACCTCTGCCAAATATGGTTTGGAGCAAGTAGGATGGGATTTGCAGAAGGTGAGAGGTCCCTGTGGATGTTCTATGTCCAAGAATTGTAAAACTCTTGCAAAGCAGCTCAATTTTGAACAGTTAGATATAGTTTTAAAGAAGGGATTTCTTATTGACACCCCTCAAGGTGCTAAATAATTTGTAACCTTATTTTGTTACCCTTTTAGTATAACACACTACTCCATTCAGTGAAGGTAAAATTCTTTCATTTCACATGTGTACTCAAAAAGCATGTCCACTCCATTCCGACGTTCGAGAATCTCCTCCCTTCTTCCACTCCATTCCGAAGAGTAACTAGGACCAATGCAGTCACATTTTCATGTTCCAATTGAACACTTTCCATTTTTTGATTATTCTCAAAGGAGAGGATTCTTCTTTTTACCAAACATATGCGGATCCAATCACGATCTAATAATAAGAACAAGAGATCTTTCTAGATCAATAAACAATGGCAGCTCTTGATGATCACAATTCGTTGGGACATCATAATGGTAAAATCACATTAAATTAATTGATCATAACAGTAACAGTATGTGGCTTTTATTTTCCATGTCACTTCACCTTTTTTATCATAACTGTCTCTCTCACTCTCGACGCATTCGGTGACACCCTGTTAATGGAGAATTCTGTGCAGAATAGAGAATGTCAGTTATCAGTAGGAGAGAATAATTAAGTTCTAAGCTACTTTTTTCACTCCCTCTCCTTTTTTTCCCATTTTTATTTGTTTATTTTTCTTCATTTATAGTCCATTCTCTGCAAATTCAAACTCCACTAATGGCAGCAGCAATGTTTCTAGTTCAAACTCCACTAATGGCAGCAGCAATGTTTCTAGTTCAAACTCCACTAATGGCAGCAGCAATTTCCTACTCTGTAAAGGCCCCAGCTTGCTTCATTCCTGTCTCCTAGTCCTTGTAATTCTGAGCTTCAACTTCTTCATCGTTGCTGTAATCCGAGACCCAGAGATTGATTATGAGCCCAGAGACAAAGCTTCACTTCTCAAGTTCAGGTCAGCCATTAACGATTCCAACCAAATCTTATAGACTTGGGTTGGTCCCAAATGCAGCAATTGGGACCAAAATCACCAGCAAGAACCGAACCCAGAAGGTGGTTTCAATCAATCACAGCTACTCCAACCTCTCTGGCCTGATTCACCCAAGCTTATGTGAGCTTTCCTCCCTCGAAACACTTCTTCTGCCTTGCAACAACTAATCAGGTTCAATCCCTTGGTATTTTGGGAGGTCAAAAGCTCTGAAAAATTCTAGATCTCACCCAGAATCGGCTTCAAGGTGTCATTCCAAATGTGTTAATGGCGCTTCATCTTCCGGAGGATCATGTCCTGAGAGAAAATGAAGGGTTAGAAGGCTAAATTCCTTCATGGGTTGGTTATTTTTCTTCCAATCTTCCAAGACTCAATCTTGGGTCAAATTCGTTTGGTGTAGAGATTCTTGATTTGTACCTCACCCACAATTTCATGTCCAGAACATTTTTGTGATTTTAATCAACAGTTGGTGTCTCTAAATCTCTTTCAAACAAAATTTCGGGAACTCTTTCTTCCTTCTCTACTTCCATTGATTCGCTCATAGTCCTCAATCTTGCAAACAATTCCATTGTTAGAGGGAGTCCCACCTGCATTTCCTCTCTGCAAGCTTTTGCCGAGATTCATATTTTCCAAGAAGCTACCTGTTCTGGACCTCAGTCCTAACGATTTCTCTTGCCCTTTACTAAGTAAAATTGCAGTAACAACAGAAAAAATCTGGTCTAGTACTTCTTGGCCTCTCACAATCTGTTTTCATGTGAAATACCAGTGGGGATTAGAGTCAAGGAGCTTATAAGCATTGTTTCTTCCAAACAATCTGTTAACAGGAGAGATCCAGCAAGGATTGAAAATTTAACTTATCTACCAGCGATTGATTTGTCTTTCAATTCGCTTTTGGGTTCGATTCCTCCCAACAATGTCAGGTGAATTCAGCTTCTGTGACTGAAGCCCAACAACAACAACCTCTCTGGCAGAATCAAGCCCGAACTGGAAAAAAAAAAAAAAAAACTGAGTTTCTAAAGTGTACGGATTTTACACTGATACCCCTTTCAACAGAAAATTGGTGAACTTAATTGTAAAGTTTCAAATTATTTTCAAACCTTTTTTTACCCCTGACCCAAAGAAGTTTGGGGAATAAGACAAGGGAAAATCAAAAGAATATTACATGTTCTAAATACACCTATAGACGTGTCATTCAGATGGTCCCTTGAAGAATGACTCAGCTAAAGTGCCACCAAGCATAACAAACTAAAACTCTTGAACCAGGGCCCAAGGTGGGAGTGGGGAGCAGCTTTTTTACTTTTCAGTGAGCTCAACGAAGGCGCAAACTTCATCTCTCTGCAGTCCTGTCATCAGGCCTAGCATCAAGTCTGATGCTTCTTTTCATTGTATAACCTTACTGAAAAAAGAAGTTCTTCTCTTACCAATAAGAGGAAAAGATATTATCAATATCTTAATTTCCAAGTCTGAATATCCAGAAGACACCAAACGGGGGAGAACAAAGAAGAAATATCGAGTACAAATGGACCCTTCTTGTGGCATTACACAGAGTGAGAAAATTCTAAACTGAGCTTATGACAATGCTAATTGTCTACACTGTGTTTGCTTGAGAGTAAACTTCGGTTTCTCTAAAATATTAACTATTCCTTTCACCCAACTTACAAAGTATGTAAAAGCACAAGCAATCATTCAATTCTGAAAACAAGATTTGATCAAAGACAACATAAAGGCAGATAATTAACTAAGCTCAAATAATATGGTAGTAAAAAGCGTAAAATGAAACAAAAAGGTTGAGAATACTTGTATGAAGTAATTTCTGCATTTGAGTTCTCCAATTGTTTCTCCAGCTTTAGCTCATTTGACCTCAATCTGAGAGCCTGTTTAAATAATTCATATGAGAAATTTCAAAAACAAAATGATCTAGTAACCAACCATGGAAATTGTACCAAAGTCCGACCCAAAGAAGACAAAGTAAGCTAGATGCCTAGATTCCAATAAGAGATCTCTCAGATAATAATAAATATTACAAATTTTCAGATATGGAATAAATTACGTACACCAATCACAAACTAAAGACAGACTCATATAGTTACAAATTCAGAGCTGTCAAAGTGCCTTGCCAAGGCAGTGGCGAGGTGCCCTGATGCCCAGGCAATCAAATCGTGGGTATACAAAAGGGCGGGGGGGGGGGTAGATGTGAACAGAAAATTTTGACCTTTTAAGATGTAATTTTTTAAGGGGAGTAATATGTAAAATAAGGATCTTACTTCTTTACCTTATATATATATACAAGGTGGAGTAATGCATAAAATTAAATTTATCTGTTTTTAACATTATTTCAAGAAATAAAACCCATATAATGGGATTTGTTACATTGTCATCTTCTTCTTCGACACCGGAAATGAAGGCCACAGTGCTTCTTCTTCTCCCTTTTTTTCCCATGGATTTGAGACCTGGGAGCCTAGACAAATGGCAACAGTTGCCTGGGGCCTGGAATACCACTTTGGCACCTACACAATGCTTAAGCGATGCTTTGACCACTATGACGAAATATCAAAACTAAAATTTACCCACAAAAAAAGGAGATATCCGTACATGTATCATAACTGACAGGTGCCAGAAGCATCAGCATGTGGAGTGTGAACTGTGGAATACGAGTGCAACGTGGACCATTGAGAAAAAAAGGGGAAGACCCTATACACAGTAGGCCATAAGGATGGGTGGCCCACTAAATTTGACATGTGGCTATCTTGGGTGTTATCACTCGACACAATGATCAGAATGACAAGAGCATCACTTGACACAGAATAAATAAGTAAGGTGCTGCCTGAAATAAGGCATAGTACAGGACAGAGTCATAATACCAAATGCATTTTTGACCAAAAAAATAAATTTTACCACATGCATTTAAATGGTTCATGGTCATAACTGTCCCCACTCCCCCAAGCTTGCCTTATTATTTTGTGCAGGCCACATGAATCCAATCCTTTCATTCCAACCTATCCAGAGCTATATCTTCTGTTAATTTTAGTAAAAGACGTAAAATGATAAAGATCCACCACTGATACCTTATATGCAACCCACCACAAACTAGTGGTCCCCATGCATATCTTAATCCTTTTCATCATATCCATATGCATAAATTGGAGTAATCAATAAACTACAAGCTATACTTTAAAGTTCAAACAAAGGTGAAGCCCCTATATCATATTGGAATTATATTAATTACTGTACAAGTGGCAACTGGAACATAGTTGTAATCCTTTCAAAAGATGCATTGTACGGAGTCCAAAATTTGGTCACATAGTATAATGAACAGAATCAACAAAAGCAGTCAATTACAGGCATGAAGTTCAAGGTCACAACTTTCAATTGTTTAGAACTTTCAGTTTAATGTCCCAGATTTATGGAACTTGCGGACATGCCTTACGCTGGCTGACATGTAAGGAAAGGAGTCAAAGGAGCTTAGAAAGCAAAGAGCACTGAGTGCTTGGTGATAGACCATATGATGGGCTGCCTTTCTCTGACTCCTCTACTGCGGTTGGCTCCAAACACTTCGTTTCATGGACTATAAAGACAACTTTATTTTGTGCAGTTGACCAGACAACTCACTGGGATTTGGATATCTATGGGTTCATTCACTATATTATTCATCAAAGAAAAGAAAGATATGGCAAAATATTATTTATCAAAGAAAAGAATGACAAGTGTTCAACTGAACACGAAACTAAAGACCAACAAACAGAAGATGAAATGTCTCTGATCTATCTATAATATGCTAGTCCATGCCTTTGGATGTTAGTCGTTAGTCCTCTTTAGAAGAAACAAAAGTGAACACTGGTTAACTGCATAGTTGTCACGGCGCCAAGGCGAACCAAGGCAGTGGAAAGTTGTCTAAGCGCTTAGGCGAGAAGGCGCACGCCTTGAGGCAAACAAGGCGACCAATTGTTATTTTTTATTTTTCCTATTTTCTAATATTATTTAGTAAGCTATATATACCTTGTATCATAAAAAATCAAGATTAAGCAACATCAAGTCATTAAAAATCAACATTAAGCCATATTAAATCATAAAAAATTAACATTAAGTCATATTAAGTTATAAAAAATCAAAATTTAGAGAAATACTCTGGTTCTATAATAAGTTTGACTGGTCAAATGATATTATTTTTACATGAGACTTTTTGTATCAGTTATAATGTAAAATCAGCTTTCCAACAAGTCTAAGATTACTTAAATCTAAGTTGTAATGACAAATTTATGCTCCAGTCAAACTTATTTTTAAGTGTGCGAATGTTGTTAAAATCACCTGAATGAAAATAATTTTATAGATATCAAAACAAAAAATTATTTTACCAGACTTTTGGTTTTTAGCAATGTTTTAACATGATAGAATTTATAAAATTTTCAAAATTGAGAAAAACTCCAGCATTTAAAAGTTGAAAATCGCCCCTATAACCAAAATCCAGTTTTTCTTCTTGGACTGGGGGGTTGACTTTTTATCCTTTTGGAATTTGATTTTTAAACTATTTTTATTGGATTCAAATAGGGGGTATTTGCTTATTTTTGAATAAAAGCATTTACTTAAATGATATTTGATATAAATAAGTGCCAAAACACAAGACGGCATGCAGTGCAATAAGGCGACTGTCGCCTAGGCCCCAGGCAAACCGCCTAGGCGACGCCTTGACAACTATGGTTAACTGACAATCAAAAACTGTTATCTGAAGGGTTTAAAGTCCATTTGTTTTTCCTTTCAATAGTAGTCAAGGTGTTCTTTGCTGGAAGGTTGCCTTGGCGTTGCCAAGGTGGATCCTAGGTTCCTTGGTGTCACCTTGGTTTTTTTCCCTCTGCCACTGCCTCGGAATGCCTTGTCACCATGACAACTATGTTTCATTCTTCTTCTTTTTTTTTGGGTGGGGGGGGGATCAGTAAAAAAAAAAATGAACTCAATATATGGTAATGATAAGTGTCATCAGAAGCAAAAAACCTGGTGAAAAAACCAGGGAAAAATACACAAAAGAAAGTAGGCCAAGCGGGGGAAAAAAAATACTAGAAGACGAGTAAAGATGCTTCAGAGATAACAAAAACTTAATTTCTTGAAACATTAAAACTTAAGAAGGAAATTTTACTCGATGTAGACTAGAAATTTAGCAAGGAAACAAAAACTACCTTTTCTTCTAAACCAATGACCTCAGAAGCCAATATTTTGGCTCGTTCATCAGCAGCGTTACACTCAAGTCGAGCATTTGCACAGTCCATTTGGACAGACTCCAGTTCCAGCTGCCACCACCAAAGTACGCATAAACAACACCACTTGGAATATCAGAATCAATATCCAATAAACTAAAATATTCTTAAAGCTAAAGTAATATTATAATAGTTGGGAGAAAGAAAAGAATAGCCGCCTCCTCATTATGTAATGCATTTTTTCCTTCAAAATTCCAATTTATGAAACAATAGCAACGCATAGAGCAAATGTTGTAAATAATGAGTTTTGGTTGGTGTTAAAGTCAAAAAGTGGCTCTCTTCTTTTAGTTGAAGAATTAATGTGATAGTGCAGCCATCTGGTCAGCATTACTGTAAGAAAGAAACCATAGAGACCACAAAAAATGCTTCACATCTCTCACACAGAACAAACAAAAAAACCATAGGGCGTACCCAATGCACAAGGCTCCCGCCATTGGCGGGGTCTAGGGAGGGTCATAATGTACACAGCCTTACCCCTGCTTCGTAGAGAGGTTGTTTCCTAATTTAAACCTATGACACTTAGTCGCAATCGAGCAACCTTACCATTGCACCAAGGTCCACCCCCAAATCTCTCACACCAAACATGCAAAGAAAATGTGTTAGTAAATGCTTCAACATATCCGTAAAAACTAGTGATTGCCAATCAAAAAACAAAAGATTAATAGGGAAATCAGACCACTTCCACCAGGGTGGGGGGAGAAAAAGGCATTATATGTAAATCAATAACAAATATACAAGTAATGACAATACTAGGTAGTGAAGAATATGAGATGCTAGTGTTATAATAAATTTACAAGCACCTGAATCTGAAATTATGAGTCGGATAAAGTGAACCCCAAAAGACATTAGTTTGTGGGTTAAAAAATGTAGAAAATTTTGATTTTAAGTAGTAAGCATTATTTGAGTTAATCAATAAAATATATGATCACGTCATACACCCCATAAATAAATATCTTAGGAGTGGGCTAACGGTCTAACCTGCCCAAACACCCAAGGTGGCACACATATATAATATATAATGATTCAAAATCAAATGGTCATAAATAAAACACTTCAAAATAAATAATCTAATAGAACAGGAAAAGTACCATATCAGTAACATTTGGGGAAAAAGAAGTGTAAAAACTACAAAGTGGCAACACTTTTACAACCTTTATCAATTACCACTACTTAATTTCACACCTCCATAATTTATGAAGTTATAACTCATGCAATTTAATAGGAATAGACCCTTTTCCAAGGGCTTGATTTTATATAGTTCCTACTGTACCTAGAATGCAATCTTTAGACTTAAAAATGATTATTGCTATCAATAAAAGGATTAGATGAGATGAAAGAGTGGCAATTCTTCCATCCAGCATATTGAAGTATCACTGTTCAGAAACAGCGCTAGCGCTATTTGGAACCTGGCCGATAGGGGCACAATTGTCCTATCGGTACTCTTTTGCTTTGTTAGGGTTTTGGTTGTGTTGGGGGTTATATCTGTAACTTTCTTTGGTTTTTTAATATATATGCATAAGGAGAACCTGCGATCAGTCATTCTAGACAGATTGCAGGTTGCTCTCCACTTTTGGGACTACTTGCGATTTTTCCTCTCTCTTCTCTTTCTCTTTCTCTTTCTTTTCTTCTCTTTTTCTGGTTTACTGGTTTGCTTATAGGAATCTGGGATTGTAACATGGTATCAGAGCTGCTGTAATCAAATCGATTTTTGGTTGATCAATCTCTGCTGATTTCCGCCTTAAGTGTTCCCCTTTGGTGCGCAGCCACCTCTTGCTGCATATAGTATATTGTTTTGGCCTGGTTTATGATGATTTAAAGTACAACCAGGCGTCTCAAATACTAATACCTGAGTACCATGCCTTTCTTTGAAATCGCTGAAGTCTACACTCACAGCGACTCAAGTTTTTTGAATTTTTCATGGCCGCGGCTCCTATTTCTGGTTGTTTTGTGGCTGCCGCCCTATGTGTGAAGTCTCTACTGCCTGACTTTTGAAGTCGCTGCTGCCTACTACCTATCTACCTATGCTATTAGTTTTTTGAAGCTTCTTTTGGTACTCCCATCAAGGTTGACTCGACCCCAACAGCAGCAGCGCCTATCGCCTGAAAAAAAATTTTGAATTCTTTGGTGTTCGATTGCTACTTGGCTGCCGGTTTTCAGATCTGATTGGTGTGTGCATCATATTTGGCTGTCTCTACGACTACTTGCTGGTCATATTCTTTGGTTCTCATGGCTGAGATCAAAGAGACTACCCCTATTACTACCCCTACTACTGCCTCTTCTACCTCGGACAACATTAATGTCTAGATTACTTCCGTCAAGCTCAAGGGAAGCTTCAACTACCTACTTTGGGCTCAATCAGTGAAGGTGTACCTGATGGCTAAGGGAAAACTCAAGTATACCACTTTTGATCCTCCTTTATCTTCAGCCACTGGTTATGATGACTGGATGAAGGAGAATGCCCTTATTTTAATCTGGTTATGGAACAGTATGGAACCAGATGTGGCTGCCAATTTCATGTTCCATTCTACTACAAAGGGAATATGGGATGATTTGCAGAAAACATACTCTCAGGAAAAGAGCATGACAAGAATTTATGATATTTATGAGAAGTTGTTTCAGTTTCGCCAGTCTGACAACTCTCTTTCGGAGTATTACAATACATTCAGGGGAATGATGGAAGAAGTTAATGTTTTCCAACCCTTGATCACTAATATTAACAAGCTGAAAGCTCAGCATAATGAGTTTTTTGTCTCCAAGTTCTTGGCTGGTCTGGATAATGATCTGAAGGCAGTAAAGGATCACTTACTTGCAGGTGACACGGTTCCTACTCTGAATGATGCCTATTCCCGATTGCAGCGAATCACCTCCTCAACCAAATCTGATTCGTCTTCTAAAGACAACTCTGCTTTTGTAACTAACCGTGGACGTGGTCGCGGTCGCGGTCATAGGGGAGGACATGGGTCAGTTGGTCGAGGTTCTAGTGGACAGCCCTCCGATCGTGCTTCTCGACAGTGCACATACTGTGGGAAGCCCAACCATACTGTTGAGACTTGCTAGGCAAAGCATGGCAAGCCAGAATGGGCAACCCAGTTGGCCAATCATGCAGTGTCGAATGATGGTACTGACACAGTGTCTTCAATTGCTACTAAGCCTACACCTTCTTCAGGAGATTCCTCTACCAGTCTGCGCGATGATATCAATCAGTTGCTCCGGCGCTTGCACACTCTTGAGGCATCCTCTAATACATCCAATGGTGCATCTACATCCTCTGCCACCCTAGCCCACACAGGTACATCAGCGCTTCTTACTACTACATCCACCCCCTGGATCATTGATTCAGGCACTTCTGCTTATATAACCGGTAAGTCATCTCTTTTTAACAACTTTTCTAGTACCAATTCTACTTCTGTTATCCTTGCTAATGGTGCTTCCACACCTGTTCTAAGTCATGGTTCTATTTCACCTACCCCATCCATCAACTTATCCTTTGTCTCACACGTTCCGCAATTTCCAATAAATCTTCTCTCTGTGAGTCAATTAACCAATTCATTAAATTGCTCAGTAACATTCTTTCCTTCTTCCTATGTTTTTCAGAATCTTCACACGAGGAAGACGATTATTGGAGGGCGTGAAAAGGATGGGTTATACTACCTCAACAACGGCTGTCCTACCTCTTCTGCTTCTGCTGCTGCTGCTACTACTTCTGTTGGAGACGTTACTCCCTTCCAATGGCATTGTCATTTAGGTCATTTGTCACTTTTTAGGTTACAACTTTTATTTCCTAGTTTTAAGTCTATCCCTAGGTTAGAGTGTGAGGCTTGTGAGTTGGGGAAACATCACCGTGTGTCATTCCGATCTCGCTGTGTCTTTCCCATCTCGCTCTGTGTCTCGTAGTACATCTTTATTTTCTTTAGTCCATTTTGATGTATGGGGTCCTTGCAAAGTCAGTAATAGATTTGGATTTCGGTATTTTGTGACATTTGTGGATGATCATTCTCGCCTTACATGGCTTTACACGTTAAAGGGCATCTAAATTTTTACATGTATTCCAAAAATTTCATAATGAAAGAAATACTCAGTTTGGTATTCCTATTAAAATCTTTCGATCTAATAATGCTTTAGAATATGCTCAAACTGATATTTCTGATTTTTGTGATACTCATAGGATGATCCACCAGACTAGTTGTGCTTATACTCCACAACAAAATGGAATAGCAGAGCGCAAGAATCGACACCTCCTTGAGGTTGCCCGAGCCATTATGTTGCCTATGCATGTTCCTAAGCATTTCTGGTGTGATGGTGTTTTAACTGCATGTCATTTGATTAACCGCATGCCATCTTCGGTTTTGTCCAACAAATCTCCCTTCTCTGTTATGTTCCCAAATCTACCTAGTTAACCTGTTCCTCCCCGAATTTTTGGGTGTGTGTTTTGTCCATAACTTGCATGGGCAAATTGATAAGTTGTCTCCTAGATCTACTAAATGTATTTTTTTTTGTTACTCTCGTACTCATAAAGGGTATAAGTGTTATGACCCTACCACACACAGGAACTTTGTTAGTGCCGATGTGACCTTCCTTGAAGGTACATCCTTCTACCCTCCTCCAATGTCCCCCTTTAGTATAGAGTGGTCTTCTCCATCCCCTCCTCCCATACAGCCATACCCTCACTTATACCCTTCCTTGATGCTCCTAGTGCCAGTGACGCACCTCCTCTATAGGTTTATCAGCGCCGAAAGAAGGATGGACAGCCAAGTGGCGAGGTAATTACTACAAATGCTTCACTCTTTCCACTGCCGCCTCCCTCTGGTGAAGCTCCTCTTCCTCCTCAGCCTGATGACTTACCAATTGCGCACAGGAAAGGTACACGTTCTTGCACTCAAAAATCCATGGTTGTGTACCCTATTGATAACTTTGTGTCTTTATCTCATCTTTCCCTCTCCTATCCATGGTCTTACCCTATCTCTTTCTACTAACCCCATTCCCCATACCCATAATGAGGCCCTACGTATCCCTGGATGGAAGGTCGCCATGAATGTAGAAATGGATGCTCTCTTGAGTCGTGGTACCTGAAATCTGGTAGATTTACCTCCTGATAAGGATCTGGTGAAGTGGCGCTCAATGTACACTATCAAGTATCATTCTGATGGCTCTGTTAAGTGGTTGAAGGCCCGTCTAGTTGCTAAGGGGTATACTCAGACATATGGTGTTGATTACTTTGAGACCTTCTCCTAGGTTGCTAGACTGAATTCTGTTCGTCTTCTTATTTCTCTTGCTGTCAACTTTGATTGGCCTTTATTTCAGTTGGACATCAAGAATGCCTTCTTGTATGGTGATCTGCAGGAAGAGATGTATATGGAGCAACCTCCAGGGTATATTGCTTAGTAGGAGAGTACAGGTCGTGTGTGTCGCTTACACAAGGCTATCTATGGACTTAAACAGTCTCCTCGGACATGATTTGACAAGTTCAATGCTACCATAGTTACTTGTGGCTTTTCTCAGTGTTATTCTAATCATTCCATGTTTGTTCGTCGTAGAGGTGATAAGCTGGTTGTTTTGATAGTATATGTTGATGATATTATTCTGACTGGGAATGATGAGGCAGGAATTTCTGAAGTAAAAGATCATCTCCAGCACCATTTTCAGACAAAGGACCTAGGCCAACTTCATTATTTCCTTGGGATTGAGGTAATCCGCTGCAATAAATGGATCAGCTTGTCTCAAAGGAAGTATGTGGTGGATTTTCTATCTGATATTGGGATGCTTGCGTCCAGACCCGTTAATATCCCTATGGATCCTCACCAAAAATTTGGTGTTGATGATGGTGAACCCCTCCAGGATGTGCATCAGTACATGAGTTTGATTGGCAAGCTGATTTACCTCACTATGACTCGTCCTAAAATTTCCTATGTTGTTGGAGTTCTTAGTCAGTTCATGCAATCTCCTCAAAAAGCACATTGGAACGTTGTTGTTCGTGTTCTTCAGTATCTAAAAGGTGCCCTTGGAAAAGGGTTGATTTATTGTCCTAATAGGCATATGAAACTAGTGGGGTATTCTGATGCTGATTGGGCTGGCTCTACTGATGATCGGAGATCTACTACTGGATACTGTACCTTTGTTAGAGGTAATCTTGTTACGTGGCGTAGCAAGAAGCAGACTACTATTGCCCGGTCCAATGCCGAAGCAGAAAACAGAGCTATGGCTTATACTTCTGTTGAATTGATGTGGCTGTGTCATTACTTTTGGAGATGGGATTTCCAATGACCAAGCCAATGAAGATGTATTGTGACAACCAAGCTGCAATTTACATTACTAGTAATCCGATCTTTCATGAGAGGACCAAACACATTGAAGTAGACTGCCATTTTGTTCGTGATGCTATTCTGAAGAAGCTGATTGAAACTACGTTTGTTTCTTCAACGGATCAGTTAGCTGACATGTTCACTAAGCCCTTGTTTGCTCCTGGTTTTCGCAGTGGTTGTACCAAGCTGAGCATGGGTGATGTGTATGCTCCAGCTTGAGGGGGAATGTTGAAGTATCGCTGTTCAAAAGTTTGGAACCTGGCCGATAGGGGCATAATTGTCCTATCAGCCTTCTTTTGCTTTGTTAGGGTTTTGTTTATGTGTTGGGAGTTATATCTGTAACTTTCTTTGGTATTTTAATATATATGCATAAGGCGAACCTGCGATCAGTCATTCTGGACAGATTGCAGGTTGCTCTCCACTTTTGGAACTACTGGTGATTTTTCCTTTCTCTCTTCTCTCTCTTTCTTTTCTTCTTCTCTTTTTCTGGTTTACTGGTTTGGTTAAAGGAATTTGGGATTGTAACACAGCAGATATAAATACAGATTGTAGTTAACCGAAAAACACCTGCCACAATCTGCAATAACATAGGAGGGAAGGGAAACAAGAAAAGAAAAATAAAATTGTATAAGATGAAAATTCAGATCATAAATATAATGAAATATTAAATTTTTCTACTGCTTAGGAGGGAAAAAAGCTATAATACTAACCAGCTGGGCCTTGATTTCCTCCTGTAACCTTTCCATATCAGATTTTAGTTGGTTGACAACTGCTCCCTAATTAGAAAAAGATGTTTTTAGTGAAATAGCAGACCAATCAAATGAAAAGAACATATCATTATTCATAGAACAAAAAACAAACAACCAAAAAAAAATTCTGCTTCCATGAGATGCACAATAGCAAACATAATTTAGAAGGAAGCAGATCCAAGGATGTGGTTTTTTACGTAGGCAGTACATAGGTCATAGAATGTACAAAATTATTTACCACAACATGTCCAAAACAACAGTCCTAAACCTCCACAACTAGCCATCAAAATAATATAAATCAGAAAAGGAGACCAGATAGGAGCCATCGTGCGTCAATTTCTGTTGTGCAGTCGTCTGCACCTGGTGACATTAGAGTCAATATGGTAGTGGTGGTGTCTCTAAGAATTTTAGCACTGGCTCTCCTGCACCAGGCCCAAACACTTCCTTGCAGTGAATATGATCCTAGAAAAATAATGGACAGTACCTTGGATTGGATGAATCATCATTATCTGAGATCATCATTCACCCTCAACAATGAGAAGACCATGGTTCAAAAACTCGGCGATATCTCACCCAAATCTGGGATATTTCGGGCCCTTTTTTTTTCTTTTTTAAGAAATGAAATTTCATATGAAACAGAAAAGACACAATTTCGGTCATATTTCACCAACATTTCGGTCATTTCAAAAATGCACTATTTCATTGAAATTTCGGTCATCTCGGTCAATTTGTTACGCTAATTTCGGCCACTAGCCTCCCAATATGGCCAAGTGAAACACATGGAAAAAGTACACTATTTCGATGAAATTTCACCGAAATGAAACGATTTCTTGAACCTTGGAGAAGACTGAAGGTGGAGGGAGATTCTTTCCATCCTCCTCAATTAATTCTGTGAACTATGTAAGACCCTTCACGGTTAACTAACCACACTACATCAGGGAGAATCATCTCTTGATCATCAGGATTAACATCTTGTTTCAATTAATGCCATGGTCACCCAAACACCTCATTAGAAGATCTGACAGAATGTTGTTACGTTCTATCATTAGATCAATTTTCCATTCCATTGTTCTTTTCAATTTGTATCTAATCCAACTTTGACTAGTATACCTGTAAAGAGCTTTTGCCTTTTGATTATGGCCCTCTCTGCCAGCATGAGCGAATTTACAGTTACACAGTACTCAGGGATAGTTATTGGATGGCTGCAGTATCAACTGGAAAGGTCCTAGATGCTCCATCATCTTGACAAGCATAAATTTTATATATGCTTAGCCTCCTTAGTGAATATTCATCCAATGGGGGCCTGGGTGAGCAAATGACATAGATGACTTAAACAAAGCAAGGTGTGGTGAAGCCAAGTCTTTATAGCAGGGATTCCATTCCTCTATGAGGATGTCTCTTTGGTGTTCTCTTTCTTTTGCACTGGAGCTTTGGGCTACTTGCTTTGTACATTATTTGTCTCACCAATATAATTTCATCATTCATAAGAAAGGGGGCAGCTTCAAAGAAAATTTATTTGATGGAATAGTTCCGCCTCCACCTGCGATCAACTTTATGAATTTTTGAGGCTGTTACAGGTCTAAGAATTAACTTACAGAGAAACACTTTAATAAGAATTGGTTCTGTAGTATCAGGCTCTTATAAAGGTAGGTGCACAATGCAATTATGGGACTACAACAGCTAGTAGCTCTACAAGTTCCCTAGACTAGATAAAATGCAGAAACTTTCAAATGAGCTCAAAAGGTGTTGGGGATAGAATCACACATTAGAACTCAAAAATAAGATATCATTTAAACGTAACAAGTATGAAACAATTATGGCACAATGACAGCTAGTCTTAAGATATGATTCATTATTATCCTTATTAAAGCTTGAGATACACCATAGTCATGCTTATATAATACAAAGACAAACTGAATGACAAGCAAAATAAAAACACAATTCTTGGACAAAAAAAAAAAAAAAAAAAGGATGATATTTGATAATAATATAATAGAATAGAGTGGTTTATTAATATTCTACGTAGGTCTTTATTTCGTACTACTACCTTGAATAAAATCATGCAGAATAATACTATTTCTATTAGAAACCCACCTGCTGATTATAGCTTTCAGTCAGAGATGAATTTTCAACAGCTAATGACTCAGCTAGAGTTCGCGAACCATCCAGGGCTCGCTGCAAAGAGAATTTTTCTTGTGTCAAATCTTCGATATGCTGCAAGAAAAGACAACTAGTGTAAGAAACATTAAGTGGAAAGAAATCCACAACCCTCAAATTTGTGAACAAGAAAAGGCTAGGCAATGATTGATACTTGCTGTGACATGAGTATGAAGTTATATTCAACAGATGTAAGAGATCATTTTGTTAGAATTTGGGAATTTTTTTTTTTTTATCTTGAGGCATGACTGCCATGTACACAAAAAAGCAGAACCAACAAGCATAGAAGCTGCTAAACTTTGAACTGCATAAAAAAAGGTGCAAAAACAAGAACAATTGATATGACTAGAAATTTGCTAATTTTCAGATGCTTTCCTACCAAGAAAGCATTAGGTGGTAGGATTCTTTACAAGAGTACCAAGAAGGTATTCAACAGATGTAAGAGATCATTTTGTTTTCTTTTGGGAAATTTTCTTTTTATCTTGAGGCATAACTACCATGTACATAAAAAAGCAGAACCAACAAGCATAGAAGCTGCTAAACTTTGAACTGCATAAAAAAAAGGACAAAAACAAGCACAATTGATATGACTAGAAATTTGCTAATTTTCAGATGCTTTCCCAACAAGAAAGCATTAGGTGGTAGGATTCTTTACAAGAGTACCACGAAGGTGGACATAACAGGCACTGTATTCAACAAACCCAAAAAGAAAAAAAACAAGGATAATAAAGAGAACAAGATGTGGAGGAGGGAGAGGAAAGATTTGAACCTGTTCTAATGCTGCGAAGTCTTCATCATGTTTCAATAAAGGGAACTCAGGCTTCTTCTTCTCAATGCTATTTTCCATCACATTCTGCCTCAGTGCTTCCCCCTCATTAGTAATATGAACTGGATTACCCACAAGAGGTACTTCATATCCACTAAGGAAATTTTGAGTTCCTGACTTAGCAGTAGGTCCCATATGTTGCAGCTGAGAATTAAATGATGGCAGGGCATCAACACTGTGAATCTTCGAACTTTTAGACATAAAGGGCTCCACTTTTTCCAATTCCGCATTTGTGAAGTGAGACTCCGAAGATACTCGGGGCACATTAAGAGAGTCAAGGAAAGATGGACGAGGTCGCCGACTGCCAGTTTCAGTTGAAGCTGAATGTAGTGAAACATGATTGGACAAACTTCCGGTATCTACACCATAACCAGTAGATGGAGACACTGATTTCCGCCATGGTGCATCGTCCACACTTTTGTGATGACTATTAAATCTGCTAAGCATTGATTCCCCCATATTTAAATTCGAAGGACTGCTCAAACCCACACTAGCATTGATGGATTGCTTAACTTCAGGAGCAGACTCTATTGAGTTGGTCCTTGAATGAAAGTAATCTAAAATACAAACCCACCATCAGAATATATATATATATATATATATGTACACAGAATGCAGAAAATTCAAAGATAAGACAAATTCTTAATCAAAAGCCCACAAGACAGTCTTACCTTCGTACATGGTAGATACATTGCCACTGCCTGATTTGCTGGCAAAACCCAAATCACTTTCCATGGGAACACTAACTAACCCAGGTTGTGTGATACTAGAATTTTTTATTCTATAGTCCATCGAAAATGTCTCATTTTCTTTTGACTGAGCTTCACCCATGGAATAATAACTAGATTGATAACTGTTCTTATTGATATCTTGGATACCATGTCCTGGATGAGGGGCAACAGATGGCTCCATAGTAAACTCATACACTAGTCCACCTTGATTTCCAGGATAAGCACCAAGCTCGCTCTTTTCTTCATTGTACTGATCATAATAACCATGTATTGATCCAGGAAGACCTGAACCATCAGAGTTCTTAGCACCCTGATCATTTCCAGGCTCCTGAACTCTATGAGCAGAAAATGTGTCATAATTATTGGCTGAAACAGAAGGCTCACCATGTGTCCCACTAGAAGAACCCAGGTCACCTTTGGTATCACCTGCTGTGATGAATCCAGACAGTTCGGAGGCAGAAACACTCTTTCTTTCAGATGTGACAGCACCATCTGAATCAATAAGTCTTACACGTTCACTTTCTTGTGGCTGTTTTTCATGTTCACCAAGATCACTAGATTGTTGCTGACCAGTAGGTGCAGGCTTTTTAGCACGCCCTTCTGCCCTTTTCTTACGAAACTCCTCCAGCTGCAAAGTTTAACAAAACAAAGTTAAAGAAATGCGAAGAACTACAGCTAATGCCAAGTAGGAGAAGTGGACCTAACCAAAAACATGATTCCTAATGTACACCATCAACTCAATAAACGATTGAGCCAAGATCCTAACCAATATGAAACAGAGTTACATAAAAAAAACTTCTCAAATTTGCATTAAAGTTATAATAGAAAAAAATACAAGGAAATGTATGCTTTATATTTCAGCACAACTTCTTTCTCTCTTTTTTATGTGTATAATATTCTTTTGACTAATTTTTAGTTAGAAAATCACGCATACAAAAAAAACCATAAGGTACCAACAGTTACAAGGTCATAGTTTAGACAGTATATATTTTTGCTATATGTTCAATATTTATATATATTTGAGTAAAACTGGATCGTCATAATGTTGAGCAAGGTTTGTGAACCTTTTATATTTACAAGTTGCCACATGACAGCAAATTGGTAAGACAACGGGTGGGTACAAGGCATAAACGTCAGGTCACCCATTTCATTGGCAAAATTTTAACCCAAAACGATCTTTCTATTTCAAAGTGCATCCAATATTAATAGAAATTCACACACATGCTACTCAACTCAACTAAGCATTATCCAACAACATGGTGTCTATATTGATATTCAAAGTGCATCCAACATTAATATAAAATCACGCATACTCAACTAAACTCACCCTTATCCAACAACATGGGGTCGGCCACATGGATGCTGTTTCACGATTCAACTCTATTCAAAGCTATATAATCCATGAAAAACCACACATGGGCCACCAACCACTATGATCGAATGCACTGAAGTACAGCAGATCACCCTTGATAAACAGTTGTAATGAGGGTTGTGGTGGGACTAGAAACTGGGCCAACAGTAGAGATAAACACTGGTGATAAGGCCCACAGAATAGAAACACAATCTAAGGGTCAGAGGTGCCCACAGCAGATGTAATGCGTCTGTTAGCTTGCTGCCAGAATTAGAAACTAAGTAAACTATGTGACTATTAGGTCAGAACACCTTCAAATTGACACTAACAATAGGTAATGTTGGTCATAGGAATCCTGAAATTATCTCTCAAAATGGATAACCAGAACTGAAGTTACCAAAGTATTCCCAAAATGGCAACTTTAGAATTTAGATCAACCAACAGTAGTAGCCTATAGTCACCTAAGATGGGTCTCAAACTACTATCGGAGGTAGGATGGATGTCTCTTAAACGCTTCAAAAGATCAGCCACAGATGATGGCTAGATAGGGGTAATGGCTCAAGAACAAAATTAGTAACTCTAGGAAGAAAGATAGAAACTTACACCACAGGTTTAACCAGCCATTATATGGGCTTAAAATCAATGTAGAGTAGATGCTGTGTGAGGAACAAGATGATACCAGAAGATGCTCTGAAGATGAAGGCCAGATTCTTAAATATTGTGGCCTGGAACGAATGCCATTCCAGTAGACTTAAGGATTTGCTAGTCATTGCTCAAATTTTTGGTACTTTAAGTTGATTTAAATTGTTATATGTCATGGTTTTTGAAGCAAAAGAATGGAATGGCGTCACACTTAAATGTATCCTCAGAGTTGTGACCAAAAAAATATCTCAGTGGCTAAACAGGGCATAACATCCAGTCTTGAATAGTGGAGGTAACAATTAGCTTCCATCTTTCGTGCCCCTAATTCAATATACTTCATACAAGAGATATATAAGCATTGGCTATTTAGCTTCACACGGAATTGTGGCAACCATTGGATGCGGTTTGTAACGATGAATGTTTTCTTTTGTTTATTTTAATCCTAACAGTTCACAAGTAGGCTTCTTTCTTCTATTGTTAAAAGATTCCACGACAACAAAACTCAAACAAAAATCCAAACAATGCCAAAACACAGAGATCAAGCTGAGAATATATATTTTTTTCCCCAATTGAATGCTTAGACAAAGTAAAATAGAACGATATCATACCCGGCGTTTCCCAGCAGCTTCAAGATTCCCTCTACGTGAAGAAGCTCCTGAATTGGGCAGCACCTGCGCTGAAGCCATCCAGGAATTCTCAAATCTTGTCCGATTTCTCGATTAGATTCTTCACCATAACGGATTTCTTTCTCCGAAATCGTTGAAAACAATCAGACCAACAAAAAACCCTAATCAAGCAACCTCAACGCCTCACGGTTCGAGACGAAAGAATCGAAAACAATCGACAAAACGATTACTAGAACAATCAATGAATCCTGCAATAAATTCTACAAGCCAGCCAAATCCGTCGGGAGAAAAAATATATTCAATAAACCATATATTCGTTATCAGAAAATGAAAAATCCGATCTCCATAAAGGAGATCTGATAATAATTTAATTCAGATCTCCTCAATTTCGCTTTATTCTCCTCTTTCTCGCTTTCTCATGATTCTTGTTTCGTTTCTTTTAATCATTTTTCCGTCTACATCTCCGATTGCAAATATGTTTATTCGCCGGTTTCCGGTTCCACGTTACGTTACTCTTCTCGCTCTGGCAGAAAGCATGGCCGATTTCATCACCCCCACCAATTGGATGGTGACAAGTGGCCAGTGGTCTACACACATGTCCGACGGTGGATCTCGCGGAAAGCTGTCCTTCGGTTCAGTTTCGGTTCGGTTGAGAATACAATATGTACAAATTGAAACTGACTCAGATTAAATAGATTTAGAAAATCTAAGGTTGTGTTTGTTATATACTCTCCCCATTCTAAAGCTAGAAAATATAGAAGAATTGGTCAGTATTTATTTGAAACCCAAAGTCTATTCCAATAATACATATCAAATGTAGCTTAAAACTAAAAATCAAATTAATTTGGTTCAGTTTAATTAATTCTTTTTACAGTTCGCATTAGTTTTGATACGTTTTTCGATTCAGATTTGATTTTGGTTTTATTCAGTTCACATTCGATATTAATTGGTTTTAATTTGATTCAACTCAATTCGGTTTTAAATCAATTGCTTTAACTTTTTAATTGGAATCAAATGGAATAGTATTAATTATTATATTTTATTTTCTAAATCAAAACGAGACCAAACTAGCAATATGGTAGTCTTGGTGTATCTTCTGGTCACCCAACTACAGTGGTAGGGTGGAGACCCTAGTTGCTTAGTTGTTTGAGCTCTTGTCTCGTTATAGCAGGTGTGGGCCTTTGTCTCGAATTCAAGTCGTTACCCCCCACATCTATAGTGCTCGCTAGTCACTAGTGCCAGCCTTTTTGGGTCCAATCCCCACCACCTACACACCCCTACCCCTATCCATAAGTCAATATTTTTGTGCAATTAATTAGTGGGAATCCAACGTATTGAAGTCTACAACATCATATCCAATTCCACCTATAACAAGATAATAAGAGATGGTTATGATCTTTGTTTAGCTATAGAGACTTCTACATAGAACAAATGTTTCCTCCAAGAGGTTTGTCCTTATGAGTTTTTATTGAAGTCAAGTTATAATAAGGTTCGTATCAGTGGTATCATAGTGGCAATGGGAGACAATTATGGATTATTGCCTCGATGAAAATATGATCTAGTATTTTAGTGTTAGAGTGAAGCCCTAACAAAATGGCTACTTAATATCAAGCAAAGTCTCATTGGATTTGAGTGGAGTCGTAAGAGTCCAAGAGATTGAAATCGACAAGAATAAGCTATTATAAATTAATAAGCATGATGATGTATTACGATCTCATATTATTGCTGCCGAAAATCCATATGAGCTGATCTTGCACAAGTACAGACGGTAGAGGCCCGGAGCTTTGTCCGGGGTTAGTCCTCCAACGCTCAAGTTAGAGAGATCGGTCGCACAGTTTTTTTTATAGGAGTAATAGTGTGGGTTTTGATGCTTACCTCCTTCATTCCTCTCGGGCCCTCTTATATAGCTCTTAGGGTTTAGGGTTTCCTCTTTTCTAGGAGGAGTCCTCCACGGGTCCACCTCCTTTCCTTTTAGAGTCCTACTCCGATACGTCATATCCCCTTCGTGGGGAATATTCTATTCACGTGGTTGACGTGGTAGAGTCCTTGCAGCCTCTATCAGGTGGGTGACATGTGTCCAAGTGGGCGACGCGTGTCCTTACCCTATTGGGCAATCAATTTGGCCGTATCAGAAGCCCCATTACTCCCGCGCAAGAGACTCTTCCTGTGGGAGTAATCAAATTTTTCGTCATCTTTTCTCTTTTCCTCTTCTTTTTTTTTTTTTTTTTGCATCCCTTCGGCCTTATTCCCTTGGCTTCGGCTTTAGTTCTACTTGCGACCGAGACCTTCTATGAGCCGATGTAAAGACCTTCGGCCAGTTCGGCTCGGCCTTGCTCGAGCCCCTGACCGAGGTGGGGACCTTCGGTCAGGCTCGCTCGACCCTTGCTTGAGCCCCGAACTAGGTGAGGACCTTCGATCGGGTCCGTTCGGCCTTGCCTGAACTCCCAACCGAGGTAAGGACCTTCGGTCAGGTCCACTCAGCCTTGGCCTGAGCTCTCAATCGAGGTAGGGACCTTCGGTCAGATCGGCTCAGCCTTTGCCTGAGCCCCAACCGAGGTGAGGACCTTTGGTCAGGTCTATTCGGGTGCGAACCTCGAGGGTTTGTAATTGGTGATGTGGCGGCACCATTAATGCTCAGGCAGTCATACCGTTTTTCTTCCATTTATATAGTGTGGGGGTCCATTTGTGGAGCACTTTTTTTTTCCCTCGGAGAGCCTTCCTTCGGTCTCAGTGTTTCTTTCGGAGAGCTTACCCTCGGTCTCGGCTTTCTTTTAGTTTAGCAACACTTCGAAAGTAAGTTCAATGTCTTGTTCGTCGGGCTACAGTCCGTCGTCCTCCGAAAGGATAAGGTCTAGCCGTAGGTGTCGAAGTCCAGGGGAGGTCCTAGGGATGTCCTCGGACTCCACCAATTTTCCCTCTGCCCGCAACTCATCGTTTGGGCCTCGCCGTCTGGGTCCGAGGGTGGCTCAAACGGTGCAGGATTTAGGGAGAGGATGCTCGATTCCCGAGCCCAGACCCAAGACCCCTTAGAGGTGGAGGTTCTCCACATCGTTTCCACTATGGATGAGCCGGAACTGGAGGAATTGAGGGCCTCCTTCGGTATCTCAGACGCTTTCGAGCTTCGGCTACCCAGACCGTCTGCCTGAGCCAGCTATCGGAACTCCGAAGAGCTATGCTTGTACAAGGAGGCGTTTAAGGCTGGCCTTCGGCTTCCCCTCCATCCTTTCTTCGCCCGAGTGTTTCGGCACCACGGGATTTGTCCGACCCAGCTGATGCTGAAACAGATGGCGACAGATGCTCAGCTTCGTCGTCCTTTTCTCTAGGCACCAGAGGCCTCTCTCCCTCCCTCTCTTCGTCAACTGCTTCTTCCTTCAGGCCTGTAAGGGCTTTCGGGTTGGTACTACTTTTACCCTCGGAAGGACCTTCGGCTACTGAACGGTTACTCGACGTCGATCCATGGGTGGAAGGAGAAATTCTTTTTCGTGAGGCCGTCCGAGGGGGTGCCCTTCGGCACCGTCTGGGATATCCCTGACCTGAGGATGGTGAACTCCGCCCCTGCCCTTTTAGGGGCAGACACGGAGTCGATGGTGATGGCGAGGCGGCAAGAAACCTGCCCTCCAGTCGAGTTTGACTGCCTTAAGTCTGACGCCATCCTGTTCAGATTCGGGCTTAGCCCCGATGAGTTAGGCCAGCCCAAGTTTACTTCCCTCGGGCATCGGTATTTCGTACTGACACCCTTCGTTTCTTCATGCAGTACAAATCTCCAGGGCCGAGGCTAAGGATGTCGCAGCGGAGAGGCAAACCCAAGTAAGGGAGGCTAGGGGGCGGGATGCACAGCAGTAGCAGAGGCCGAAGAGGAAAGAGAAGAAGAAGAGGCCCTCCTCCTCCGAGGCTCCCCCCTGAAGAAAAGATCCAGGGGCGAGGGACCAAGCACTGAGGCAGTCCAGGCCCTTGCTGCTCTGGGCCATAACATGCCTGCCCGAGACTCCTCCCCAGCTACAAACTTCAGAAGCCCGAAGGTAGGGAACGTGAGGGCCGAGGTTGGATTTGTCCCTCAGTGGTCGGTCAAGGAAGACGACACCTTGTCAGTCGGGCATGTTGCTCATGAGCTGGTAATGAAGGGCAGTCTTTCCCGATATGCCGTTGAAGCTCAACGATAAGGGACGGTGGCCATGATAACCAATGCCTGCATCTTCATGGCCGGGGTAAGCTTCGGCCCTCTAACCTTAGTTTATTTATCATCACAACATTCTGACCATCGGTGTCTTATGTAAGGCTAAAATCAAATGGGTCAGCTGGCGATTCAGGTCAAAGCTATTGGCCGAGACCTCGAGGCTACCGAACGAGAGAAGTCGGTCCTAGAGAATGAGCGTTCGATTCTCCTCAAGAACGTGGAGCACCTAGAAGCGGACCTCCTCCTTACGCACCAGGAATGCGATTGGAAGCTTACGGAGCTGAAGGCTCAGATGAAGGCAAGGGTTCAGGAGGCCGAGGCCCAAGGGGCCGAGAAGTATAGATCCTCCGAAGACTTTCGAGAAGAGATCAAGTGTGCCATCGCCCCTGGGTTCACAATGGGTGCTACCGAGGTCCGAGACTGGGTCCTCGAGCATTACCCAGGGGTCTCTTTCGAGGACAGCGGGCTCATCTTCGAAGAGGAGTGTATTGAGGTGGCCCCATCAGCCACCGAGGTTACCGATGCCGACGGTGGAGGCTGTAGTGAGGAAGGTGAGGTTCAGCCGCAACGCGAGGTACCTCTGACTCCTAGTCACGATGGCTCCGATCGGGAGACCCACCATGTCGAGGATGAGGTCGTGAATCCGATGGATGCCCCCTGAAGCCACCTTAGGTCTTAGGTCAGCCTTTGAGCTCCTGTGTTTTTTTTTTTTATGAGCCTTCGGGCCTCTTCATGTAATCTCGGCCTTCAAGTCTTTTTAATAAATGTATTTCCCTTTCTTCGTATGCCTCGACTTCCGCTTTTTCGTGTTCTTTCGAGTAAGGTGATCTTTAGCCCGTAGGTAGGTGCAAGAAGGACGAAACCCATTGTTGGCAGCCTAAGGATTTGCACGCCTCTACTTTAGCACGAGGCTTAGTCCCACTCCCTCAGCTTATCCGAGAGGTTTCCTGAGTCTGAGGGCTATGGACTTTTAAGGGATCTTGAACACGTGGGGTTTTCACCAAGTGTTGTGTTCCCCCTCAGCTCCGGCCGAAAGGGTCTTTTAAACTCTGGTGCTGATCCGAACATCCAGCCGAGGGCAGATCCTTTGGCCATCGTCACTTCCTACCGAATTGAGGACCTTCTGTCAGGTCCACTCGACCTTGGCCTGAGCCCCCAACAGAGGTGAGGACCTTCGGTGTGGTCTGTTCGGCCTTGGCCAGAACTCCCGACTGAGGTAAGGACCTTCGGTCAGGTCCGCTCGACCTTGGACTGAGCCCCAACCGAGGTGAGGACATTCGGTTAGCTCGGCTCGGCCTTTGCCTGAGCCCCCAACCAAGGTGAGGACCTTCAGTCAGGTCCGCTCGGCCTTGGCCTGAGTTCTCAACCGAGGTAGGGACCTTCGGTCAGCTCGGCTTCGCCTTTGCCTGAGCCCCCAACCGAGGTGAGGACCTTCGGTCAGTTTGGCTTGACCTTGCTTGAGCCCCCGACCGAGGTGAGGACCTTCGGCTGTATCCGTTCGGTAGAGTTAAGGTCACCAAACAAAAGAGTTCCTTTCAATTACCATAAACCAGCTTTTGTATTTTTCATGAATAAGATCCTCTGGAGTTTAGGATGAGGAATTACAACTTGAAAGTGCATAGGAGCAGAAATTGTAAAAATTACAAAAACAAGTGTGCTTGCTAGTTCACCACATATATAATTTTTTTAAGTTCTCAGAGTTCCACGATCGGGGTACCCTTTCTCCCCCTGTAGTCTCCAGGTGATAGGACCCTGGTCGTATTACCCTTGAGATTCTGTAGGGACCTTCCCAATTTGGAGCTAGTTTTCCTTGATGTCTCGAGTCTGATACTTCAGCCCTTCTGAGGACGAGGTCACCCATTCTGAACTCGTTCTTTTGAACTTTGGTGTTGTAGTGTCTCGCAACCCTCTGTTGGTAAGCGGCCATCCTTTCTTGCGAGGTGTCCCTAACTTCGGCCAAGAGGTATAAATTCACTCGGAGTCCTCCATCATTTTCCTCTTCATTGTAGTACTAAATCCGATGGGTTACGACCCCTATCTCTATTGGAAGTACAGCTTTAGTGCCGTAAATTAAAATGAAGGGTGTTTCTCCGGTGGTCGATCTCTCAGTTGTGCGGTAGGCCCAGAGGATGTGGTGCAACTCGTTTTCCCATAGCCCATTGGCATCATCCAGTCTCTTCTTTATTCCTTGAAGCAGGGTACGGTTGGTCACCTCTGTCAGCCCATTGGTTAGTGGATAACCGACAGAGGTTTTCCTGTGGTCAATGCCGAGGGCATCACAGAACAAGTCGAAGGTTGGTTGGCAAACTGAGTTCCATTATTCGTTACCACAACCCGAGGAATTCCAAATCGATAGACTACCGCCCTCTGGAAGAAGTCCCTTACGTTCTTTTCGGTTATCGTCGCCAGTGCTTTGGCTTCTGCCTATTTCGTGAAGTAGTCTACCGCCACTATGACAAACTTCCTTTGTCTCGTGGCCCGGGGGAATGGGCCCAGGATGTCGATTCCCCATATAGCGAATGGTATTGGGCTCGATAGAGATGAGAGCTCGGTAGAGTGCTGCCTGGGAAAGGGGGCGAACATCTGACACTTGACGCACTTCTTGACTAATGATTCCACGTCTTTCCTCATTGTCGGCCAGTCCAGGCCGTGCCTTAGCACTTTATGTGCCAAGGCCCGGGCTCCCAGGTGTTGGCCGCATATCCCTTCATGCACTTCTCGGAATGCGTACTCACCATCGGCGGGGTCCAGACACTTGAGGTACGGCACGGTGAACCCTATTTTGTACAGTGTCTCGTCCTTCAGAAGGAAGCGTGCTGACCTCATTTGTACTTTCCTTGCCTCGTCCCTATTCTCTGGGAGCTTTCCTTCCTTGAGGTATTCGGTTATGGCATCCATCCAGCTATGGTCGTGTTCGCCTACAGGTAATACCTCTTGGGGTCTTTCGATACTCGGCAGTGATAGCACTTCAAAATACACCGATCGTCCAAGATCTGCCAAGTTGGAGGTGGCCAGCTGCGACAGTGCGTCTGCACTAGCATTCTCTTCTTGTGGCACCTGCCTTACCTCGAATTCCTTGAAGGCTGTTATTCTTTCTCGCACTATCTTCAAGTACCCAGCCATCCTTTGTTCTTTAGCTTCGTAGTCTCCATTCACCTGTGGTACCACGAGCTGTGAATCACTATGCACCACCAGCTCTTGTACCATCAAAGCCCGTGCCAAATTAATTCCGTCTATTAATGCTTCGTACTCTGCTTCATTGTTGGAGGCATCGAAGTCGAACCGTAGGGCGTACTCGATCTTGAAACCTCCGGGGCTAACCAATATGATCCCTGCGCCGCTTCCTGTGCTATTGGAAGCACCATCCACATACAATGCCCAAGCTTTTTCCTCTCCGTCCTCGGAAGATCCCTGGGGATCATCTGGGAGCGTCGTCTCGGCTATGAAGTCTGCGAGGGCCTATGCTTTTATTACGGTTCTCGGTTTGTACTGGATGTCGAATTCTCCCAACTCTATGGCCCAGTTTACTAGGCGACCAGACATATCCGGCCGCTGCAGTTACTTCTTTAGGGACTAGTCTGTGAGCACGCATACCGTATACGATTGAAAATAGGGCCTCAGCTTTCTTGTCGTTGTTACCAGGGCATACGCCACTTTCTCCATCTTTTTGTATCTTGTTTCGGCATCTAGCAGGGTTCGGCTGACGTAGTATATTGGCCGTTGTTGCTGTAGGTACCATGGACCTCCGCCCCCGCGGATCGCGATATAGTGCGTAGTGCGTGTACACACGCTAGGGTTCAACCCTAATGAGATGAGATAGTATCCCCTGGTCATCCAATGCCAAGGGGGGATACACATTATGGGTAAAAGGGAGTCGCCACCTAGAAAGGGTCTAGGACCCATAAATGTCTCCCCCAATCAAGGGAGAGGGACTAATGACTCTGATGGATAAGGTTGGTTTGCACCGAGATTCTAGACAAGTGTCAAGTGACAGACTGGGAAGGTGTTAGGCACCCAGTCTGCCCGACCCTAAGGCCGGTCTCTTTTTGTTTGACCAAAGTTTGTTTGTACCCTACTAACTAGTCCTAAATCTAGGTCACTGAAAACCCTAAACTAGATATCTAAGCATGACATGTGAAAACCCTAAACCAAATGTCTAAGTTATGCTAGATAGGTTATGATGCAAATAAAGAAATGATTACGCTAATTAAATAAGCCTAAATGATTTAATTAATGTATTATGAGTTTTAGATTAAGCTAATTAAATAAGCATAAACCTAGGATTAGTTTAGCAACTTATGAAATCCTAAATTAAACTAATTCGATTAATTGAGCCTGACCTAGATGGATGATCAATGAATTTGTGAGATCCTAAATTGAATTAATTAAAGTGATTAAACCTAATCCCTAGTAATTTGTGAAATAAATTATTGCAATCCTACTTAATCTAATTGGTAAAAAGATTTTTAAATTAAATGGGGCCTAATTAATTTAGAAAAGTTAAATGGGCTAATTACATTAAATGTAAGCATTTTACTAATTTACCTAATCTAGTTTAGGAAGATTAAACTGAACCTATGGTTTAATTAAATTAATTATGAAACCTAATTGCTCTAATTATGTTTACCTTAAGCTAATCTAAGATGAATTAAACATTTTTCAAAACCCTAGTTAAGCTAATGATAAAAGAATCTTTTAACTAATTAATCTAGTTAATTATCCTACATTAAATAACTAATTAATTGATTGATTAAAATAAATGAACTACTAGAGGGAAAAAGATTAGTAATTACACAAATTTAATAAATAGAATAGAATGAAAAAATCAAATGCAATGATAAAAAAAAAAACTAAATAAATTAACCACAATTAAATAAACAACAGTCGAAATGACTAATTAAGTTAACTAAGTTACTTTAATTAACCTAAATTAGTACTACGCTAATGCAAGTGAATGTTGGAGTACAAAAGATAGGAGATAGTAGGAAAACCCAAATCCTCAGTACGCACCTAATGCTACGAGCCGGTTTGAGGGGCCAGCCACTCCCGTCCTAAACTAAACACACCCTAAACTACGTCCCATATATTATTAAGAGAGAAAAGAAAACAGAAAAAGAAAAAGAAGAAGAAGAAGAAGAAAAAGAGAAGGAAGAACAGGTTCGGCTGGAGAAGAAAAAGAAAAGAAGAGAAGAAGAAGAGGAAAAGAAGAAGGAAGAGTTAGTGCGGCTGCGGTTCTGCTATAGGGAAAAGAAGAAATAAAAGAAGAAAAGATGGGGAGGAAATTAGGGATTGAGAACCTAATCTAAGGGTCTAGATTAAAAGAACAAAAAAAACAGTTTAAAAAAACTAAACCAAATCAAATCTACATGTTAAATAAAAAAAGCAATTAAACTTAATTAATCTAAAAAATCAATTACCTAAATACCTTTAATTGGACCGAAATAAATCAAACTGAGACTAATTAAACATAATTAAGCTAAACAAATTAATAAATTAGGAATTAATTTATCAAATTAGATAAGCTAGTTCTAAACTGCAATTAGGAGAAGAAAAATACCTTAAGCCGGCTTTAATCAAGAAACAAGGGGAGATAACCCTTGTGCTTCAAGGCCAAAATCGAACCGGACCGAATTGGACTAAGTCTCCCGGCTCAAGGAAGGATTACACATTTAAAAATTTTTACTTGGAGGAATTATTTATTTAGAGAGAGGGAATTAGCAAAAACCTTCATGGGGCCATATTCCTTCTCTCAAATTTTTCTCAATTTTTTTCCTCCCCTTTGGAAGAGGGGAAGGTCTATTCTTATAGCCTTGGGACTTGGGACAATTCTCTCATATTTCCGATGTGGGACTAAAAAACTAGAGAGAATTGTCCAAAAAGGCTTGCTTTTGGACAAAGGGGTTTGGGCGCCATGTGGCACCCTTTGATTGCTCGAAATGGAATATGATACCAAACTTTAGAGTCAACTTTCGGGGGTCATATTTTTCAAACCGTTTGTCGGAATTAGACGTGTAATATGTCGTTAGAAAGCTCAGTCCGAGCACTATCCAATGATGTGAGACACGATTGTAGTCTCGATCGGGAACCTTTACGAAAATATGCATAAAGTAGAGACCCGGATCATATAATGAAAGAGAGAATCGGGCGTCGATTCGCATAGTTCTCGCATCAAAGTGTAATGTCCGACTTAAGGGGACAAACAACAATAATCTACAACATCAAATTCTAATTTTTGAAAACATTTTCTCTTGAAAGTTTATAGAAAAATATGGTCATTTTCTACTCGAAGTTTGAAAATTCTCCAAGTCTAAAATATCCAACATGTAATCCTTCATATTGTCATCATTGCCGGGGGGTGACAAAATTCGGTGTCTACAGTTGCCTTCTTTCTTCCTTCGTCAGTACTGCGCTTACTGCCACTGATGATACAGCAAGGTACAGCTGCAAGGTATTCCCGATGTTTGGCTTTGTCAGTAGTGGGGGTGCGGCTAGGTACTCCTTCAGCTGTTCAAAGGACTTTTTGCACTCCTCCGTCCATTCGAACTTTTTGGTCCCCTTCAAGGCTTTGAAGAAGGGGAGGCACCTGTCAGCCGATCGAGACATGAATCGCCCTAGGGTGACGACTCGACCTGTTAGCTCCTGGACTTGCTTCACATTCTGGGGTGACCTCATATCCCGAATGGCTTGTATTTTCATCGGGTAGGCTTCAATTCCCCTCTCCGAGACAATGAAGCCGAGGAACTTTCCCGAGGCTACTCCGAATGCACACTTTGCCGGGTTCAGCTTCATACTGTACCACCTCAGCACTTGGAACACCTTTTCTAAGCCTTGAATGTGTTGTTCCGCCTTTAGGCATTTTACGAGCATATCGTCCATGTACACCTCTATGGTTTTGCCGATCATCCCCTTTAAGATTTTATTCACCAACCTCTGATAGGTGGCCCCTGCGTTTTTTAGCCCGAAGGGCATGACTTCATAGCAGTACAGTCCTCCCTTGGTCACGAAGGATGTTTTCAGGACATCAACCTCTGACATCTTGATCTGATTGTACCCCGAGTATGCATCCATGAAGCTCAGTGCCTCGTATCCTGCCGTGGCATCAATGAGGATGTATATTTTTGGCAGGGGGTATGCGTCCTTTGGGCAAGCCTTGTTCAGGTCGGTGAAGTCGATGCAGATCTTCCACTTTCCATTTGCCTTCGGGACCATCACCACGTTGGATATCCACTCCGGGTATTGGATCTCGAGGATGAACTGGGCCTTCAACATCTTCTCTAATTCTTCGTCTATTTTTTGCTGCTTTTCAAGGGTAAAAGTCCTCTTCTTCTGTTGCACCGACTTCTTCGTCGGGTTAACATTCAGATGATGCTCTATTACCTCTCGATCTATTCCAGGCATGTCTAAAGCCGACCAGGCGAAGACGTCAGAGTTGTTTCAGAGGAATGAGATGAGTTTTTCTCGAAGTTGCCTTGGCATTATAGCCCCGATCTGGAATTACCGAGCGTTATCCCCCTCTTTGGCCTCAACTTGTACCAGATCCTCAGTCGGTCCCCCCCGTTGATAACTGGCGTCATCATGTAGATCTTCTATCGGGAGCACCTCGCCCGCCTTTTCTCTTCCCCACAAGGTAGTGGCGTAGTACCTCCGGGATGCCTCCTGATCTCCTCGACATTCCCCGACACCGTTCTTGGTTGGGAATTTCATCTTGAGATGGGGTGTGGAGACGACAGCCTTTAGTAGGTTCAAACCAACCCTCCCTAGTATAGCGTTGTATGCCGAGGTAATGCCTACTACCAGGAAGTTGATCATGACTGTTACTTGGCGATCTCCGGTGCCGGCTCTTACTGGCAACTCAATCGATCCTTCCACTTTTACTGGGACACCAAAGAATCCCTGCAATGGGTGTTTGACTTTCTTCAACTTTCCCTTATCTAGGCCCATCTTCTGGAAAGCCTCAAGGAACAGGATATCAGCTAAACTGCCGTTATCCACTAAGATCCTCTTCACTCTGCAATCCGCTATGGTCATGGTGACTACTAGGGCATCGTCGTGCGGAGTGTGCACCCCTTCCAGATCGTCGTCTGAGAAGGAAATAACCGTCCCCGTCCTCGCCTTCTTGTTCAACCATTCAGCCACATGTACGCTTCTCGCATAGGCTTTTGCTTTTCTGGCCGAGACTGGACTTTCTCCAGCGGCTAGACCTCCACAGATGGTCGCTATAACTCTAGTTGGGCTCTTATTCTCATCTTGGAGGCGATGGTCAGCTCCCTCGGGTGTCTGATCCCTTCGCCATTCCTAGTTGCCTCTGCGGGCAGGCCCCCTTCTTTCATAGCGGTCTCTGCCATCTCTCCGACGGTTGTCCCTACAGTCATTACCGTCTTGGGCATCCTCCTTTTCACTGTCCACGAATCGGCCTAGATATCCTCTTTGGATCATTCCTTCTATTTCCCCCTTGAAGTGCCAACAATCTTCAGTGTCGTGGTCGTGGTCCCTGTGGAAGTGGCAATATCTGTCCATATTGCGTCTCTCAGGGTGCCGTCCCATCTTCCCTGGCCACTTCATGGCTTTGGCATGCGGGAGTCCTTTATCTGCATCAGTACATCCATTCGTCTCCGGTTCAGGGGTGCGTATTTTTCAAACTTCCTTGGTGGACTGGGTGCCCGACCGCGCTCAGACTTTCTTCTCTTGCCTTCTTCGGAGGGTTTGTCGTCGCCCCTTGAGATCCTTTTCCTTCCCGTCTTCCTTTCAGCTTCTTCATCGGCTTGAAGGGTTTCTTCCATCTGGATGTACTTATCGCACCGAGCTCTCAGCTCAGCCAAGTTCCTCGATGTATGCTTCGCCAGAGACCTTTTCAGCTCCTTATCCTTGACACCGCCCAATAGGGCTATGAACTATTCTTTCGGGTCTAGACCTCTGATTGTGATCTTCTTTTGTTGGAAGCGCTTCATGTAGTTCCGTAGTGATTCTCCTTCATGTTGCTTGACGTTGGTCAAGTTCAACGTAGTCTTCTGAAGGGGTTGGCTACTGGAGAATCCCTTCACGAAGAAGTAACTTAGATCGCTGAAGCTATGGATCGACTTCGTCGGCAGACGGTCGTACCATAGCTTTGCTGCTTCTTTGAACGTCAATGGCAGGGCGCGACACATAATGTTTTTCGAGACTCGATGGAATTGCATAGCGACCTTGAAGCCTTCCAGATGATCAACGGGGTCCCCATACCCGTCGTAAGTGTCATACTTGGGCAGGCGAAAGCTGATCGGGAGCGGGTCCCTCATGACCTCATCAGCTAGAGCCGTGTCATTAGTGGGGTCTGGCTCGCGAGCTCCCGTCTGATTTTCTACCACCTTCTTGATCTCATCTTTCAGGTCTAGGATCATTTGCTTTAACCCCGAGTCCTCGTGTCTCTGTTCGTCTCCTTGGCGTGGTTCCCCATGTGGGTCTCCGGCGGCACGCTGGGTCCTTCCCCTGGGTGCGGGACTTTTCCTCATTGCTCGGTTTCAAAAATTATGACCGGACCTTATTGATCCTGTACTACTCCGGTCCTCGTCTCGAGCTCTCTCAGGCTGGATGTGGGGGCCTCGTGGTGCTTCGTCGATCTTCTGAGAGACAACTTTGGAGACCTTCATTGCCTCGGCCATTCGGTCATATTTGTCCTGGAGGGCTTCGAACTGCTCCCTTGTCACATATTCCTGCGCTCCAGGAGGGGGCGGAGGATTACAATCTCCGCGCATCAAATATCCGCCGAATGCTGGTACCACACGGAACCTTCCGGATCATCGTTCCCCCTTTCCCGTCCAATTTCCGTCGAGGGAGGGAGCCCTCCTGAAGGTTCCTCCTCCCCCATGTTCATGTTCGATGCTGCTCTCGTCTTCTTACGATTGTAGGTTCTCCCCACCACTACTGTCGTTCCCATGTACGACGCCAATCAGTTGTTGCCGAAAATCCGTATGAGCTGATCCTGCACAAGCACAGACAGCAGAGGCCCGGAGCTTTGTCCGGGGTTAGTCCTCCGACGCTCAAGTTAGAGAGATCGGCCGCACAGTTTTTTTACAGGAGTAATTGTAATACCCTACTTTTTTAAACCCGGTCTGATTAAGTGGTTGAACCGGTTTAACCATGCAGGAACCGAGCCAGAGGAAATTAGAGCAGGTTCCTTATGGGCTATGATGGCTCGGGTGACCTTAAACACCGGCTGGCCTGACAAGTCCGAGCTAGTGCCAGAAGAGACGGGAGTGCCCAAACCGTGTACGTGCACCTACCATAAGGCTATGTACGGATAAAACAGGTATTATATCCATATTTTAAGGTATATACGTATGCTACATCGTATGCTTGGGGTGGGGTTCGCGCCGAGGTCCGAACCCGGTCAAAATCCCAAGTTTTGGCTCTCAGGTGGGTAGGACAGGTGGGTGCACCCACCTGAGCATGGTTTTAAGTATCTCCGATACCGATATGATACCCTCCGATACGTATCTTAAATTTAGTTGATCGATACGATACACATCGATACGATACATAAAATTTTTAAAATCCTTTCGTATCGATATATATCCTACAATACATACCGGTATGCATCAATACACCACCAATACACATCGATACGATACGATATGCCTCGATACGACTATGAAAATTATAAAATTGAGGTAAAATATACGTTTTGGTATGTATTGGTACGTATCGGTGAGTATCGGTATGTATCGATCGGTACGTATCGGTATATATTGGCACGTATCGGTGAGTATCGATATATATCGGTACGTATCGGTGAGTATCGGTTAGTATCGATACGTATCGGTTAGTATCGATACGTATCGGTCATATAATGGCCAAGATGGGTAATTTTTCAGAAAACACACGATTTTTTGAAGGGTTTTTGTTCCAAAATTATTGTCAGCCATATTTCTCTCTAACTAAAGTGGAAATCAAGGTTGAGAACAAGGATTTTACATTTATGGGACAACTACAAACCTTGAATTCTTAGTACGATACCCTTAATTTAGTGTTTATGCATAATACATGTTATCAATAGTTTTTTTTAACAAATTCTTTATGCAAAAGTGTTTAAAATAATGTTTCCTATCCATTTATGTGTGTATCTTTAGCGTATCTTAGTGTATCTCCGATACGATACGATACTCTCCGATACGTATCTTAATTTTGGCCGACCGATACCGATACTTTAATCCTTGCACCTGAGTGACCCATCCAAGTGCACTGTTCACTTATTAGGAATTATATATAAAGCTTTATGATTTTCTCTTCTTTCCATTTATTACCCCCGTACGTTGGTGAGAAAAGTAAAGAGGAGAGAGAAAAGAAAGGGAAGAAGAAAGGAAGAGAAGGAAGAGGAAGAAAAGAGGGATTTCAGCGGCGCCGAAGCTCGATCTTCCCATTCCGGTGCTGGGAGAGTGATCTTCAACTCTAGATCTACAGTTAGAGGTAAGCAAAGTTGGGTTTTGTGAACATTCACCATACCCAAGCTTTAAAACCCTTGATTCGAGTATGGTTTCTTGAGATCTTGTAGATCCCCTTTGAAATGATGAATCTAAGGTTTAATAGATGATTTATGTGTTGATCTTGAAGGATTTGAAGAGATATTGACAAGGTGGAAGGAACATTGTGGGTTTGAAGTGGTTGGAGGGTTTGAAGTCGTTCTTGAGCAAAGAAGGTAAGATGGTTTTTCCTCACATGAATCTAACCTAGATCTAGGTTAGAACCATCCTATAGGACCTTGAAGGTGTGAAGAATGGGTGGGGGAAAAGCCCCATTTGATTCCCCAAAGAATGGAGAAAATGGGGAAGAAACAGTGTCTTTTCCGCCAAGACCGGTGGGTACAACCGGTGGGCTCCTACCCGCCTGTGGGTACCCACCTGAGAAGGCAGGGGGGCCTTTCGGGCCCAACCGGCGGGTACAACCGGTGGGCCCCTACCCGCCGGTCCTAGCAAGGGGGTCCCTGGCCCAACCGGCGGGTACCACCGGCGGGTACTACCGGCGGGCCCCTACCCGCCGGTCCCAACCGGTGGGTAAGACCGGTGGGTAGACAACCCACCTGTCTGACCCACCCGTGTGGCCCCGAAGGTGATCCTTATGTCCGATCGAACCAAAATCGGACGTGTGACCTTCTTTTGACGTTCTAAACACGATTTTGACATCGGATTTCATTAATTTTGATTATAAAATGGTGAAGTACTAACCCCGCTCAATTATGTTAGGTTCACCAAATCCTACCCGATTCGCTCCGGATCTCACCCGTACCGAACGGAAATCCTTGTACGCTACAAGT
>NC_056565.1:41990869-42005730 GCF_013358625.1 Macadamia integrifolia
GTTTGGCCTTGTTTCAAGGTATTGTTTGGCATTCATTTAATTATATCTAGTCTAGTCATGCCATCATGAATATGCTATATAGATTAGTCATTCCTCACAGTGATGTGCATATGTGCTATGTTTACTTTTCAAATGCCAATTGAATGAGATGTTTATATGTTGAATGTGGACATCATGGTGCATAATGCATTGATAGACTAGATGCCGTAGTCGGCTTGGAAACGAATGCATTGGTGGCCCGTGGAATGGGACACGGAGGCACTATGCAGTCGTACTATTGTCATATAGGAGCATGCGGTATTAGGATTCTCACCATCCCGTGCTACAACCCTTCCCAACAGGGGTTAAGGTGTTGGGTTACCATTTGGGGGGAAGCAGGGGTCGCGGTTGTCGGACACTGTGGCGGTTAGGCATTACGCCCGACGATTCATGTAGGACAGTCGGCAACCCCGGTGGTACATTCAAGAGGGCCAATCGTACTGCTTTTAAATTGCTGGAGTCAGCACCTTTATTTTCAGTCATTTACATTTCTGTTGAGAGCCGGTGGACGGCATTGTCTTTAATTTTCCGAGTACTCATGGTGGGCCTTCTCCGACAGCCCTATGGGCGTATCGCGGGAGGGAGTTCGCGGCTCGTACCCGGAGTATACGCGCACTGTGGTTGTAGTAGCACTATAACCAAGGACTTAGTAATGTTGCTTAGGTGGATGTGATTTAAAATATATAGCATGACATGTAGTGCATATGATGTGTTGTGATGTGTGGACTGTTGTGTGTGGTCCATCTTTCTACTTACTGAGCTAGTGAGCTCATCCCACGTGTACACCCCCTTTTTAGATGATTTTGCAGGTCATACATCTGAGGAGCATGGGGTGGGTCCCACAGTCGAGTATCCTGAAGAGGACTAGTGGACCCCTGAGGAGTTAGGGCACGGCGTAGACTGCTCGTGCGAGAGCTGTGCTGCGGGACAGCAGTTCTGAGGCCGAGCTGAGCTCCAACCTTGATACCGAGCCGAGCTATGTACTCTGATGGTTTTGATGAATTCCTGTATATACTTGATATTTGAATTTTATTCTTTTTGGTGTATATATCATGCCTTCGGGCCCAAATGTATATAATTATTGTATCACCATTCGGGTATCAAGTATATGGGATTTATTCACAGGTAAAACTTAGTCTTCCGCTGATCTGATGAACTTATGTTAGAGTGCATATGCTGTGGTGGAATACAGTATCTGATGATCCTGGCAGGTTTGGGTTAACCGGTGTTAACTCGGTCACCGCTCCGGTTCAGTGTGAACGGGGTGTGACAGTAATGGTGTGGGTTTTGATGCTTACCTCCTTCCTTCCTCTCGGGCCCTCTTATATAGCTCTTAGGGTTTAGGGTTTCCCCTTTCCTAGGAGGAGTCCTCCTCGGGTCCACCTCCTTTCCTTTTAGAGTCCTACTTTGATCCGTCCTATCCCCTTCGCGGGGAATATTCTCTTCACGTGGTTGACGTGGTAGAGTCCTTGCAGCCTCTATCATGTGGGTGACATGTGTCCATGTGGGCTACGCGTGTCCTTACCCTACTGGGCAATCAATTTGGCCGTATCACGTATCAATCATATGGGGGTTGATATCTCATATGTTCCATAAGATATTGGCTCACTTGCCTTATGAGCCATCTTTAAAGGAGGCAAATTTTAGCAATTGTAACTATTTCTACACACGGTTCAAGCCAAATTAGCAATGGGATTTACCTCCATCGATTTTAATCAGACCAGAATCAGCTAAAATCACTTGAATCCAAGAAAAACAAGTGGAATCAACCACATTTGATCAGTCAAAGTTGAGATCGATCTCTGCCAATTCCTCGAACCCTGCCATTACAATGCCCTTTTCTTTCTTGCAGAGGTGGAAATGGGAATGTGTTAGAACTTTATGTTTGTGAGTCATGGTTTGTTACCCATATATCGCGTGTTATGATTTTTAGAAAAGCAGCATTCCAATATTACATGATTTTTATTTTTTATTTTGGAGTAAACCTTCCATTATTACATTTTTTTTTTTTTTTGGGTAAACTTTATTACATAACTACCAAAAGGATGCAAAAGGTCAAAAAGGGTAATCCAACCCTGCACGTATTTCATGAGAGGATAACGTAATTTACGCCAAATCTACTCGTGCCATAGACGTCTGTGGTGGTAACAAACCTTCTTCCACTTTTCCCCAGCCTTACTCCTCCTGCTTTCATGGCTTTTGCAATTGCGAATTTATCTTCGTTGCCTCAGTCCTTTTCTGTAATATCTGCTGCATCATCATCATCATCATCATCAAAAGGTATTTGAATTCATTAGTTCTTCGACTGGGTCTGCTTCGAATTTTGGGTGTGTGTGGCTTTTGAAAACCATTACTCCTTATGTAGAAATGTTGTTAATGGTGAGCTTTGTGTCTCAGAGTCGAACTCAAGCTCAAATTCACTTAAACTGAGGGAAGATTGGAGGAAACGGTCCAAGCCCATTTCTCCCGGGAGCACTTATCCTGCTAAAGACCACTGCAGGTTTTTGTTTCCCCCTTGTTCTTTCCAATTGCAAAAAATTGTGTTTGTTTGGCTTTATGGGTTGAGGAACTAGCATTGTTTTATTTAGTTGGGAATCTGGGTTTACACTCTTCATTTTTTACAGTCAATGTGGTTTGTGCGACACCTATTACATTGCCCATGTGAAGAACGCGTGTGCTTTCTTAGGAGATGGGATGTCTAAGATTGAAGTAAGAAATCTGATTCCCTCAATCATCTATTATGATAATTTTTGTCTTATGTTTTCTGTTGTAGTTTTCAAATTTTATAGAATACTCCATTTGGTAGAATTGGGTGTTGGGAAAAAACACAAATCCTTTCCACCTGTGTGCTAATTTAATTGAGATACAAATACAACCAAATATGTAGAGAACTAGTAATGAGGATCAATCAATCAAGCTAAACCACAATAGGAGACACCAATTTTTAATGTGGAAAACCCTTCCAATGAGGAAGTTAAAAACTACAAGACCTAGTCCATATCAAACTTCTACTATGCAGATAATGGGATTACAAAGTTGTTTTGTAGGTAAACTAGAGGCTACCAATAAGCATAAAGAGAAATACCCTACTCTTGGATAACAATATATCTTACAACATGACAAAGTGGAATCACAAGAACAGTAACATTCTCACCTCAATACTGACAATGACAAATATATAGGAAGAACTGCTATGCTGCTACACCATCACAATACAATTTGTGTAAAATGTAAAAATAAAAAAATAAAAAAACCAAGAAATCTTTGCTTATTTTCTTGGAATTTTCTCACCGATATGAGTTAATGCGGAAGTCTCAGCTTCGGATAGAAAACAGAAAATGAAGAGATGAGAATGAGAGGTGGTAAGGTCTCTGCAGCCTTAGTGTTTATTTAAGAGAAATAAGAGAGAGTGTGGGAAAGAGAGAACCGCCAAGGCGGTTTTGGTATTCCATCGCCAAAGCCAAAAGGCTTTTATGTGGGTCCCCGTCCACATGAGGAGGTACCCAACACTATGTTCATCTTTTCTTAAGCCAAAAGCTGCCCATGATTTTCATAATCAGCACCATATAGGAGGGCAAGGATCCATGCAGCTGACTCCATTAAGTTTGGGAAAAGGCTGAGTTCATTGTTGTCGTACCACTATAAAATTGCAAGTTACCTAGAAAGCAAAGTTGTTCATGATATATATATGCTCCCAAGTTACTTGTTTGGGCCAGTAGTCAGAGACTTAGCATTATGTCTGTTAGATCTGACTTCTCTGGTATATGAATTTTGTTATTTGACAACCGAAGTGCTGAGCTGGGTGGTGGATATACAATTCCATCATGAGTCTGTTATTGGGACATGTTTTCTGCCCTTTCTTCTTATTTGTCCTGTTCACCCTCTGAATCTCTTATAAATTTTCTTGGTATTAGGGCTTGGAACCTATGGTTCATGGCAGAGGGAGGAAACTGGATTCACCTGATGAGACATATTTTGGCGTCCATGAAGATTTGTTGTATGCTCGTAAGACTAAGCCTGTAGAAGGTAATGTTCAAGTAGTTTTATTTATTTATATATTCTTTTGTAGGTCTGAGATTACTACCTTCTATCTAAAAGGTTATTTCATAGACAATGTTAATCTGGTAACGAAGGTGACAGTTCAGGTACTTTTGAGTCTTAAGGTGACTGATGGAGCATATCTTTTTCTTTTGAAATTTAGTTTTAAAGATATCTTATATTTCATGTGGATCTCACGTGTTCCGTGAGAGATGCAAAGATAATTTTCCTTTTAGGCATGCTGGATTCATCCTATAGTATTTCTCTTTGTTTCTCTTTTGCTTTTTAGCAAGTATCCATTGCTGATTTCAAGGGAAAGTAAGGCCATGTATTAGAATATCATATACTGCCATTTTATGTGATAAATATCCCTCATCTAACTCCAAGTAGGTTAGCTTAGTTGGCAACGACCAGCAACAACTCTATCTTATCCCAACTAGACAGCAACTCTACCTTATCCCAACTAAATGGGGTCTGCTACATGGATCCTTCCCCTCCAAAAGAAACTGAACCTTAAAGAATACCAAAAGCTGCCATGATGCCATCCAGGTATGCAACTAGAAATATCATAACAATGTAATGCACTTTTATAATAAAGATAAAATATTATTAAAGGTTTAGTAGCATGGGATGATGGTATGAACTGATAGAAAACAGCCCAAAAGGCAAAAATCCTAGATAAGAAACTACACATCTAGTCTGCTTAACCCCAATAAGATCTAAGCAATACTTATGATGTGCCGTAGCTGCTATTCTTGCGACTGCACCTACTAAGGATGAAAGCAAATATTGGCTTTTTTCAAAAACATCTACCAAGAAACCTTCAACTTAAACCATCTAGGAAAGGACCAACACCTCACAAATTTTTTTTTTCAAAGGTTTCTTTAGGTACATTTGAGTTTTAAGGGTGGTATTGATATTAATTTGTTTATTTGTTGGTAAATGGTAATTGAATTGTAGGAGCCCAATGGACAGGAATAGTAACAACCATCGCAATAGAAATGTTGAAAGCTAACATGGTTGAAGCTGTCATTTGCGTACAGAGGTAGTATTTTTAGTTTTCTTATAGATTTTTTTTTTTTTGGGGGTGGGGGTGGGGTGGGAGCTGATTTAATGATATATTTTCCATCATCATATTTTAAGTAGCGAATATTTATGCTATTTCTTACTGTAACTATCTGTAGTGATCCAGAGGATCGACTTAGTCCGAGGCCTGTTTTGGCCAGGTACGTTTTGAGAAATTAATATTTGGATTGGACCATATTCTATTTGCTGGAAGACTTCTTGGTTTTCAAAATTAAGCTAAGCTATCTTGCCTTTTGTAGGACACCGGATGAAGTTCTGGCAGCAAAAGGTGTTAAACCAACATTATCTCCTAATCTGAATACCCTTGCCCTAGTTGAGGTGCGTTTTAGCTTGTCTTAGTAATGAAGATTTTTTTCATTGTTGTCTTTATTTCTATGTCATGCCATTGATCTCTTTCGAGAAATATGAATGGCAGCTTCAGAATTTCAGAAATAATCAAATTTTATTTTTGTTGCTGACAGGCAGCTGGTGTAAAGCGTCTTCTTTTTTGTGGTGTTGGTTGCCAAGTACAAGGTATGTCCTATGTTTTCATAATTAATTTTTTTTGTGTTTGGTTTGTGCTCTGTTTTGACTTGCACTATTGTAATGCAGACTGATTTCTTGAACTGCAGCACTAAGATCCGTGGAGAAGTACTTGAACTTGGAAAAGCTATATGTCCTTGGAACCAATTGTGGTAATTAGGAGTTTTTAATGAGTTTATTGTTGTTTTACTTTCATAGTTTGTCGCATTTAGGCAAAGTAGCTGAAACATCTGAAGTATGGAATTCTCAGTATTACAAAGGGCGTACCCAGTGCACGAGGCTCCCGCCACTGCAGGGCCTGGGGAGGGTCATTATGTACGCAGCCTTACCCCTGCTTCGCAGAGAGGCTGTTTCCTGGCTTGAACCTGTGACCACTTGGTCACAATGGAGCAACCTTACTGTTGCACCAAGGTCCACCCTCCATTAATTGTTTGTATCAGTTTTTTTTTTTTTGGTCTAATTAATAATATAATTTGGAAGGTAACTGACATTTTTTTTTTAATAGTGGATAATGGGACTCGAGATGGGCTAGATAAGTTTCTGAAGGCTTCAAGCAGTGATCCAGAAACAGTAATGCATTATGAGTTTATGCAAGATTACAAGGTACTGTTGTACTTTGATCTTTTGCTTCTATTGCGCTTAATGTTCTAATATAGAGCGTGGTTTGTCCTGCAGTGGCTTAGAAATAGACAAATTTTCGCATGTTCAGTTGCTTCTCTGAAAGTGTTTTCAACCTTTTCAATTTGGGTGAATTACCACATGGGCTGCTGAGAGTGGTCCATCTAGATTGCAACTTCTGGCTTAAAGCCATGGCAGATTAGGTCTTTTACACTGGGATTACTAGGGCTTAACATACCAAATCCCAATCATCCAGTAATGATCCTTTTTTTTTTAAAGCCTAAAAGCTGTTCCTGTCCTTTTAAAGGGAGATTTCAGTTCCCTTTGCCATGTGGTGAATATATCTAGAATTCAAATGAAGAGTGGGATATTCTATATAAAATAGTGATGCAATGTGGTGACTAGGTCTAGGTCTAGAATTCAAATGAAAAGTTGGGATCTCCTCTAGCAAAGAGTGACACTTCAGTGCCCTTAGACAGGCATTGATATATTCTGCGGTCCTGCCTTTGCAAGGATCAGGTATGATTTGGGAAAGGGGGATGGAACTCGGTCTTGGGAAGATCTAGGGTTGAAACTTAAGTTGTCCCTTCCCACCCTTTCTCCCCCCTCCCACCCACACCCCACCCCACACCCCCCACCCCCCCAAAAAAAAAAATGTTTTGTTTCCAGGTACTGGGCTGGTCCATTGTGCAAATGAATTACATGTCTTATATTCAAAGAATCCTGAAACAGAATTGGTTCACAAACTAACAGGACTCTAAGGTTGCACAAGAGAGGAAGAAGAAAGAAGAAAGAAGAAAAAGAAGAACATGAAAGAGAAAATAGAGCAGACCGAGTGGGAGAAAAGAAGAAAATTTATAGAAATTCGGTGGCTCCCAAGTCAGTGATCCAAGAAGAGGCAGTGGAAGGGGCTGATGTAGAGGCATGCAAGGGTGAAGCCGAAGGATCTGACATAGTGGTTTAGGCAGAGGGACTACCTAGCTGTGACATAACCCGTTGAAAGGCTACCAGATCTTTCCTTCTGAGGGAATTTTGGTCAGCCTGGCTTCCATATGGATATCCCATTGGTTCAGTTTCAGCTATCACAGTGTGTGCTCTAGCTCCCTCTCTCATGATACTATGCATATCGGTTGGTGCAACTCTAGCAGCATGCCCATGAAGCACCCAACAATTTTCCCTAGTGTATCTGGATCAGCCACAATGATCACACCTGAGCCTACATTTGTCATCCAAGCGACTTGGGCCTTGGCCCCTCCCTCCACTATACCAACCCCTCTATGAGCTAGAAGCAAGGGTGACCTTTCAATGGATGGGGTAGTCTCCATAGCCACTCATCTGGTCTCTTCACCTTGCAGATAACTGCAAACTTCATGGGGTAGAGTCTTGCTCAAAATTTTGCACCCGAATTGGCTTGTATTCTGGGTTCAAGCCACTAAGAAGAATCAAAACACGTTCCTTCTCAAAGATCCAATAAATTTTCTCTTCACATCTTCAGGATTGGACAGATGGAGATCTTTATAGGGGTTATATTCTTCCCAAAGACTAACCACCATGCTATAGTACTCAACAATAGTCTTCTCTCCCTGCCTCATAGTAATGAATTTTTAAAGAAGCCGGTAGACCCTAGCCGAGTCCCCCATTCTATCAAAAGTCCTAACAACACTGTCCCAGATCTCCTTGACTGTTTTCTTATAAACCTCTTGCCAATTTCTGGCTTCATAGAAAAAATAAGCCAAGTCATAACAGTGAATTCTCTTTCTCCCATTTCTGGTATGTTGGATCATTTGTGGGTGGAGCTCAAATACTACCAGTGATATAACTGAGTTTCCCCTGACTCCACAGGGATAGCTTCACGGGGTGAGCCCAATCTAGGTAGGTTCCAATGTCCAACTTTACAATGGAAATCTGAATATTTGGGTTTTCAAAAGCAACAATGTTGGAATTAACACCGATTGAACCACCAATGGAGGCTTCCATTGAGCCACTAACCTCAGACATATTGTGATAAAAACACTCAGGGAAGCTGGTTGTTTATCCATACCAGATGGGGAGTACACAGGCTACCTAGTCTCCTTGCCTCAAACAATCTGTCTACTTGCAGGCACAAGAGTGAAGAGAACACACTCGACCCATAAAAAATATTCAAGAAACTGACCACTTCATCACATAAGCATGAGCAAACATGAATTACATTTTGATCCTCACAAGATTCACCGAACAACAGCATCCATCGAATGGTATAAGGCTCTCAGATTTAGTAAAATAAAGCTTACTTGTAGGTCTGGCCAGCAGATCAACCTGTGGAGTTTTGAGTTGTGGAAGAACAGCACAAGGAGTTAGCAACCGGGCATGGGAGATGGAAAGCGGACCCTTGGGTGATTCTAACAGTGCATGTCCCAGCTCCTGATGCAAGTTGATAAGAGAGAAAAATACAGGGCTTGTGGTAAACTCCCCTGTTCTGTCCCTCTTTGATTTGAGTTCCAAGCAATCTAGTCTTCACATGAGAACCTCTATTGGTGCTTCTACAGTCTTCGTCGAAGAATTATGTCAGAGTTGTCACGTGACAGCCTCTAACTTGAAACCCCTTTGTAACCTAGGGTTCCTAAGTGATGGAAAGTAAGCAGAGAACTTGTGGCTCGACTGTAAAACCAGAATAGGATACTTTGATGTCAAGTTGAATTTTAAATTAGTGGAGAAAAGAAGAATGAGAGGTAAAAGAAGAAGAGGAAGCAGAGAAGATTGTGTGGTAATTGCATGGTTCTTTTCCTTGTATTCGTCTGCTTGCTTATATTATGGGAAATTACATATACCCCCATGCTAACATAAGGCAGTGTAGAGAGGTAAAAAGGACAAAGCATAATACAAGATAATAACAAAGTACCCAAAGTACCTTTATTACATAAACTCTAGCATTGGGTTGGTGTTTTAATCTCTTATTTGGAAATTAGATAACTTGGGATAGTTTCGGTGGATGAGACAAAAGCAATGATTGCTAAGTTGGATTTATGGAGATCAACCTTGGAATCAAGAGCTTTTAAGAAAAGTACAACAGAAATGGAGTATATGGTGTGTGACTTTAGTCACACTAAGATGAATAATGAAACAGTGAAGCTTGAGGGGAGGGAGATACCGCAAAATGACTATTTTAGATATCTAGGGTCAATCATAAATAAAGAAGGTGATATAGACGATGATGTTTTGGAGAGGATTAAAGTGGGATGGTTGAAGTGGAGAGGTAGAGTGTTGTGTGATCGGTATACCGCAAAGTGACTATTTTAGATATCTGGGATCAACCATAAATAAAGAAGGTGATATAGACGATGATGTTTCAGAGAGGATTAAAGTGGGATGGATGAAGTGGAGAGTTAGAGTGTTGTGTGATCGGTATCCCTTTAAAGCTTAAAGAAAAATTCTATAGGATAGTCGTTCGACCTGCTATGATGTATGGGGCGGAATATTGGATGGTTAAAAATCGTCATATATATGAGCTAACCATCATATAGATAAGCTAAGTGTAGCAGAAATGAGGATGTTGAGATGTGTACGGAAAAACTAGGAAGGATAAGTAAGGAATGACCATATTAGAGTTGATTTGGGAGTTGCCCTAAAACGTGATAAACTCTAAGAAAGTTTATTAAGGCATGACCATGTTCAATGGAGGCCTTAGGATGCACTAGTAAGGGGGAGTGATCTAATTCAGATTGAAGAAACTAAGAGAGCTAGGGGCATGCCTAAAATTACCATAGGTGAAGTAGTAAACATGCAAAGCTTAGGTATTGTCTCAAGTAGGACCTCGAATGGAGCTGTTTGGAGGGCAAGGATCCATGTAGTTGACCACATTTAAGTGGGATTTACTGAGTTGTGTTACTGTGTTCCTTCTTTTTGGTATTATTATTGTTTCTTTTTGTCTTTGCACGGATCGATGTAGCCGACCCCATTTGGTTGGGATAAGGCTGAGTTGTTGTTGTTGTTGGATAACGTAGGATAGTTTCCCAGTTTTGAGTTGAGTTCAGTTTTTGATAGGAGTCTTTATATATATATATATATATATATGTAAGGAATAATCAATCATCGATCAGATCTAAATATGGAATGAATGATTTTTATGTGAAACTGTTTGAGCCTGTGGTAGAATGCTTTTCCTCTGGACCTCTACTTGATTCAGTTGAGTCCTCTTTCCAGGCTTATTCCTACTTCTCTTCTTTATTTTTTCTGTTCTTCTTCTTCTTATCTCTTTCTTCCTGTTCTCTCTAATGGTACTTGTAGCCCCAAGCATTGACATCGATCTCTACTGATTCTCTTCAGATAAGTTTGAAATTTTAATAGATCATCCCTTTGCTAGAAGCAACTCACCCTATACGGTTTAGTGTTGAAATTTGATCTCCACCGGGAGTTCATATCAGATTTTTAAATCTGATTCCTTGTACCACCAGTTCTTGGTTGCAGAAATTTTTTGTTGGTCTTTGGATCTCCTTTGTAGTGTACTAGTGTTCATTGGTTGGAACCTGTAGGCCTCTTAGTTGTTGATTTTGACGAGAAGTTTCAGTTCAATCTGTGTTCTTATGGGTGAGAATCATTGCTGGAAATCAGACCTGGTTTACCGTAAGGATCACTTATCATGAGGAACACAAAACCCCAGTTCTGAACTTTCATTCTATATCATTCCACTACATTGTAATTATTAAAAAATCCCTTATTTTGAACTCATAATTACAGTTTGGTCCCAGGTTCCTTTATAACTTCCAAATGGATCTTGCAGAGTGCTGTGAAATTACAAAATTGCCACTCATTCTTCTCATTGAGATCACTTTAGTGGGCCCATAGGGATCCAAAAGTAAAGTTTTGTGGCGAGGTTGCATTAAATCAGCTAACAAATAGGACATCTGGATTGGCCTAGTGCTACTATTTCAGTGGCCCCACTACAGGTCCCATATATTGATTTGAAAAGGACAGGAAAAGAAAAAAGGGGAAAAACTGAAAGAAAGAAAGTTCTGGTTGGTCCTAAGCCCATCTTGCGAGGCCGGTCCTCCGTTCCAATATGTCCCTGTTAAGTCATATCTAATGTACAGAATGAAGATTTCAAAGCTGGAGACATTAGAATGTCTCATGCTAGCAGTTGGTCATTCTTTCAGTCTGATCCAATGGTCCTAATGGTTGGATTAGTTAATATGGGACAACCTCTAAGATTAATGCATGCCATACAGAATCACAGAAGTCTTTATTTGGACCCAAAACATAGCTGGCATGGTGGATATGTTTGAGTGAAATGCAGTTGCTCAGGATTGACTGGTGGATTTATTCAATAAAGGGTCTATCCGCTTGATGCAGCACTTCTCCTCGTGACAAGCTTCAATTGTTTTCTCGAAGTTTTGTGCTAGGAGGAGCTCACAAATATGTGGATCTCGTCCATTTCATTTTCATTTTGAGACATGCATATCCCTATATTATGTCATTTTACACAAAATACAATCAAGCAATAATCTTGTACTGCATACAACTTTCAGTTTCGTCAACCGTGCATGACTTGATAGAGATTGGTCTTCTCTGTGTAAGTAGTAGATTCGGACTACGTATGGTTTTCAGGCAATGTGGTTTATATTTTTAGGCTCGATCCCTTCTATTTAATTGAGTCCTTGTCCTTATACAACAACAACAACAACTCAGCCTTTTCCCAACTGAATGGGATCGGCTACATGGATCTGTCAAAAAAGGGGAAAGAAAGAAGAGGCAATGTAACACCGCCGGGCCATCCCACCTAAACGCAATCGGCAACATTGGATCTTTGCCCTCCAAACAGCTCTGTTTGATGTCATACTACTGGCGAGACTTATCTTCTGCATGTCATTCCTTACCAACTCATCTATGGTCATTTTAGGTTTGCCCCTAGCTCTTTTTTGTCCTTCACTGGATCTGATCACTCCTCCGTACTGGAGCATCCCAAGGCCTCCTCTAGACATTGTCCTTATTGTATAGTATTTACAATAAAAACCTTATTACAATGTTGCCATTTACTGGATATATTTAGGAGGATATCCGTCATGATGCCTGAAGTTAAGGAGATTTTGTGCAAAATTTTGATGTAGGATACTATATTGTTGATGTTTGAACAGGTACACCTGAAGCATTTGGATGGCCATATTGAAGAGGTAATCTGATCCCTGTATTATTTTCCTTGTTGCTCTTAATTACTCCAGGTTTGTTGTTTCATCCAGTTTAAATTTATCACTAAAACAGGTTCCTTATTTCTGCCTACCAGCGAATGAATTAGTCGATGTTATTGCACCATCCTGCTATAGGTGATCTCTTGTTCTTTGCTTCAGTAGAATTTATTCTTCTTAATAGTACTAACTTCAGGTAATGGCGACATTTCAATTACTTTCCGAGAGATACAGGCATTAGGGATCCCTTTTGCACTGTCTATACCTTACCCTGTTATTTGGTGTTGGCAAGGTAAATGCAGTTTTGTATGAGGAATAATTAAGAAATGCTAGTATAGAGACAGCAATAGGTTGTGACTGTTCCTATTCCAGTGTTTGTTTTGCAAAGGGGTTGGAGAGAAAATTTTCTCTCAACACCTGACTTTTTTGAGGGACAATTTCCTATATCTACTAGATTAAAACAATAATTTCAAAACAACTACGTTTACAAGAATACTCGTCTTGTAATTTATTTTCTTACCTAGTAGATCTAGGCAATTTCCCCCTTTTTTAATTGACTGAATAATTAATATATATATATATATATATATATTGTTTGGGAATGCCTATTTGTAATTCTCATATTAAAAGCTTGGTCTAACTTGTCAATGTTTGTCATGTCCCACAGCTGCTTTGACTACACAAATGCATTATCGGTGAGTTTGTTATTTTATGCACTCATACAAGTGTATCAATTTACTTGCATTTTTTTATTTATCCTATTACTTTCCTGCAGTAAACTTGAAAATAGTTTTCTGGTGAAAAGAAAAATAACGGAAATATTTCTTGTACTGCAAAAAGGGAAACTAATTAAAAGTTAAGCATTAAACAAGTGGGTTTAAGAGTTTTTGTTTCATGTCATGTTTTCACATTTATAATTGAGGTGCTTAAATGGATAAGAAGAGGCGGTTAATCTTTCTTTTGTTTCATAAATTGTTTGAGATTTAGTATTATTAAAATTTAGTGTCTTACGGGGAGGTGTGGAAAGTCAGTACGTTGGACATCTTAAACTTGATTTTTTTCATCATCTGAAATCTTCTCCGGAACCCTTTGAAACTTGAATCTTCATTGAATCATGTGGGTGGGACTTGGGTGTCCAGATGTTCTTTTGCATCACTTACACCCGTATGCAACAGGATGGTTATTTTTGCACCTGAAGTGGAAAATCTTTTTTACTTCATTTTCTTACACATTTGCTTTCAATTTGTCATTGGCAAACCACAGGATTTGGTGGTAGGGTACATGGGTGTGCCAAAATATACTGGAGTAAGCATGACACAACATCCACAATATATTACTGTCAGGTACAATCACGAACAGATTATGGAAAAATCCCAGTTCTTCTCTGCTTCTTAATGATTCATTCTGGCAGCAATTGTTTTAATCAATTTGCAGTGGTGGCCTTTTGGTTTATCATGTTCATAGAAACATTTTTGAATGTTAATGTTATTGTTAGCCATTCTAATATAATATTCGTGATGAAGTCAAATAATTTTATGACTCTTCAAATTACAGGAATGAACGCGGAAGAGAAATGCTTAGTCTGGTGAAGAATCTTTTGGAGATTAACCCAACTGTCAGCAGTGTATGATCCCTTGTCTCATCCTGAATCATATACTGTAAACTGTTTTAATTGAGAGCATGATAAATGATAAGAAGGTGAAGATCTGATCAAAATAGAGTGTTTTATTGCAGGGAAATCGTCGTCCTTATGTGACACAAACAGTTATTGCTGATGATAATGCAAAATTGGGTAAATGATCTGCCTTTATTCTTAAACTGTGTCTTACAAAAGTGCTCCTGCATTTTCTGGGAATCTGAGAGGTTTTGGAGGTGGCACTAATTGGCCTTTGATGTTCATTTATCACTAAGTCATCTAGTGATTGGTATTCACATTAATAGCATAGTCATCTTTGATAATCGAGGCAGGTTTTTTTTTTTTCCTGGACTAACAGTCAAGGAAACCATTCATTAACTGTTGGCTACATGTGCCATGTGGCACTTGGTGTGCACTCATAAGTAGTGGACACATCCATGCAGTAAGTTTCTGCCCAAATGTCGTTTGCCGTTTTGTGGAATGTAAGTTCTGGAAAATGGTGAAAATGTCCATACAATTGAGAACAGTTGGATGGCTGAAAATTCAGGGGGAAAAGTTCAATACATGGAAAGGCAGGCGGTTGGGATTGTATACAAAACTTGAAACAAGGTAGATCCAAAATGTATCATACCTTCCCAATGTAGAGTAGCCAAATTATTCTCCAGGTAGAAGAAGTAGTTTAAGTTACCCCAAAATAGAGGACTTGGAACTATTTAGTTCTGCCCTAAATTTAGGCATAGAACTGAAAAAAATGTCTGTTTCAT
>NC_056565.1:42005750-42013620 GCF_013358625.1 Macadamia integrifolia
CAGAATTATTCGTAAAATTCGATAAAATTCTATTCGACAGAATTATTTGCGAATAATTCGGAGAATTTAATAACTACGAATAGGTCATTGTAAGAACTTTTAAAGCCCATCTAAGGCCCATTTTATTTGTATTCCACTGTAGCCTTCTTTATAGACTAATTTTAGACATAGTCCATTTAGGGTTAAACAACCCAATAGTCCGTATAAGACCCATTTAGCTATATCATAGCATGAGCCCAACCAACCGAATATAAACAGGACCATGTATGCCCAACATAAGCCTGATTCATTAAATGGGGGGTCATGCCTGCTTGGACTCGACTAGTTGACACCCTTAGATTATGGTAGTGGGAAAGGCATCGCTACATTCTTCCGACCACGGCTAGTAGGTGGGTGAAAGAGTAGTAATGATTCTAGATGAGTTGGTGAACCCTACTCCATGCTTGGAGGAAAACTTCCCCCCTACATGAGAGATGAGACTTCCTTTCTTTTAAAAGTAGGGTGATTGGAAAATCAAGACACCAGCAAACACAATGTTGAAATGAAGTCTCAAATGAAGGGGTACCTTTAAATTCTCGCTACTAATGGCAATGAGCCACAATATGACCCACCAAAGCAATATAAATCACATATGTGTGAAAATCATACTCAGCCGCTGCACTGGTGTAGTAAGTATCGGGTGGCTAGGAGCCCCTTGGGGGTGCATGCCCAAATTCTCTCAGCCATCCAACGCTCATTGCACCTCACTGCTCATTGCAGAGGATTTGGACTCATCACATACCTCCCTTGCTTGTGCCTATATATTTCAATAGCTTGTTCCATGCCCTAGCAACATTCCACGTATGGAACTCTTGGTTGTTGATACTGACTCTCAGAAGTTCACTATCTCTGGAAACTGAAAGACCTAGATCTAATAGTGTCCTCCTCTGTAATAATCAGATGGCTGTCCATCTGGTCTCACGGCAAGCAAGATCTACGTCCTTGGGTACCCTTGCCCCCTCTCCATTTCTAGAGCTCATTGTCGTCACAGATGCCATTTTTTCTAAATTGGTAAATTGTACAAAGATTAAGGTCTAAAGGAGACTGCAAAATACATGTTGTTTTTCCTGCAAACATAACTAATTAACATGTGAAACAATTTATTCATGATTAGTCATGCATAGTTAACATAATATTTATATTTACATGATTTATAAAATAAATGCAAAGAATTAAAGTAACATTGTCATGAATTAAGAAGCAAGTTAAATGTGAGCAACCAAGCTAGAAACTTCAACCTTTCTTTAATCTTTAGCTTTGTCTTCCCATTTATTTGGCTATAAATTAAGTATTGAGCCATTGACAAGCCTTTTCATAATATTCATCTATTTAGGTTTAATGTATGATTCATTGTCATTAAGTTTTATCTTTTTATGATGGATTGTCTTGAACATTATAATTTAAGAGAGTTCTCTGAGCAAGCAAAATAGGAGAGTGCCAATCAAGAGCTGCTTTGGGAATTCGTCAATAAGGTAGGAAGGAGAGAGGATAGAGAGAGAAACAAGAGCTATTGGCATAACCCATGATCACAGTACAAATAGAATTTCCTGCACTAAATTTTTTTATGGTTGAGGTGACCAAAAAATGTCCCACATAAGACATTGGAGATGACCAAGATACTTATCATTGTAAGTATCTCACTTATTATTTGATGCTGTTTATAAGATATATTTTTATCATAATTATATGCAAAACAATATACATATTGCAATTGTAAAACTGCAATAGTTGATAGAATAAAATATAAATAACTAGAGTATATGCATTCTTCAAACACATCGATATCAGGTATCAATTGAAGATCATACTTCCTCAGCCCATGAAAATTTTATATGCATGCATGATATTTTATCAAATAAATGGTGCTTCTTGTTGTCAAAGTGGTGAAGTGAAAGTGAGAAGTTGTAATATTTTCTTAACCCTTGTTTTCTTCCCAAAGTTATTTAAGGTAGGGATAAAAAGGGGTTTTGAACATAATTTGGAAATGACATATACCATTATGTTATTATCAAAAACTCTAATCGATAGTATATACGAAAAATGACAAGATTTACCTTGATTGAAAAAATAAAGTGTGCTTATTACCCAAAAAAAAAATTGTGCGATATGTTATACTGTAAGGGCTGAAAAAAGATGTCTGTAAGGTTACAAATTTTTTTCTGAACCTTGCTTACAACAATAATTTTTCTACAAAAAATTCCTCTTCATTACCTTGGTTACAACAATAGTTTTTCTACAATAAATTCCTCTTCATTACCTTGGTTACAACAATAATTTTTCTACAATAAATTCCTCTTCATTATAAGTTCATAATTCTTGTTTGACATCCATGGATGATTGAGAATGAAGGCCAAAAAAAATAATTAATGAAGCATACTTTCATTGATATTTCATCCTGCAACAATAAATATATCACATCTCACACTAGTTTAAACATAGATTATATTTAGATACGGAATAGTTTTTCTTTTGGAAAATTTGTGTAATCATGAGGAATTGGAAAGCAGTGGCGAAGCTGAGACCAGGGACTGCATTGGTGGGAGCGATGACAAGTCTTACCGGTGAACTCAAATAGTTGTAGCGAAACAAAAACAAACTTCGTTTTGTGGGCATGTTAGTGTTGGGTTGAGGAGTGATTCATAAATTGAATGAATCAACCGATGGTGGCAAAGACAATTTTCTTTTCCAAGGGCCGCTATCAATAGCAAAACAATTTCAGATTTTGGCTCAATCTTTTGAGCTTTTTACATGTATTCCAAAACTCCATACAATACTATATTCTAGGTCAATATTCTTGAACTTAAATCAAATATTACTTGTGCTAATAGGAGGGTTTTACTTGAACTTTTGAAATTTTGTTGGGTTTTAATTTCTTTCTTCTCTCTTGAATTTTCGACAACTATTTTGAGATGATGATTAATGCTAAAACGCAAAGGCCACTAATTTGACTGAAGAAGACATGATGGTTTGATGGTTCCCTATTTTTTTTTTTTTAATCCTCTTCTAATGTAGTTTATAATTATTAGGTGTTAAATTGCTCAAGTTTGGACCATGGGTTTTCTATGATCAACTCTCCCTATAGCAAAGTTTTAGGAATTAGTATCATGACCATACTGGTTTCGGCCGATACTGATAGATTGATTGGAATTGATCGTATCAGACGTAAATTTGAAACTGAACTACTTTTAGTCCAATTCATCCGATTAGTATCGATATTGATCTCCAACGATACCGATATTTATATAGGCCAATGTGCCTATATGAACCAGTACCCATGCTCTTTACTGAGGGTGTAAAAGTTTCATCATGAATTGGTCGGACCGATCAAAACTTACTGGTTCATCGCATAACGTACTGAATCGAACCTTTATCAGTTTGGGATTTTATGAAACCGCACCAACCAATTCCATCAACCGTAATTGAAAAGGGAACTAAAGAACTAAATCAATAAAAACTGAGACCTGATTAACAATAACCTGATAAGAAACCGAACCCCCCCACCCAAAAAAAAGAAAGAAATTTCTCATTGATTTCTGATAAAAAAAAAGGGGACCAAAACCGGAACTTCTTTAACGATTGGGTTTCGGATTGGCTTAGCAAATCAACAACAAGATACAACAGGCCAAGAATCAACACCAAAACCGTAAGATACCGAGAAAAATGCCTACATTTCAATACTGATACCATATCGGCTCGATACAATTTTGATATATATATATATATATATTTTCTTACAAATATGGTTTCAATACAATATTGTTTTGGTACAATATTTTTACCATTTTTTTTGCTTTTGATGTATATGTAGTTGAAAATTCAATATTTCAATATGATATTTGTGCGATTTCTATACGCACCGAATGTTTTTATCTTAAAAACCTATAGCATACCAAACCGAAGAAGATACCACTTTGTCGTGTCAAAACATACCATTTTATCGTATCAAAATCGTATCACATCTCCTTCGATACAACTTCAGTTTAAGTGCCTCATTAACACCCTTGCTAGTGTCTGGTCTTTTACCCCCAAGGCCAAGTAAGATGTCAGTGATTAAGAGCTTTAAATATTTTCACGTGGATCCATTTGTTTGTGAAATCCCCAAAAAATGTACTAATTTTACATGCAGATTTTACTTCTAGTTGTCCCACTTTTATACACATTGATAAATGTTTTATGGGCTATTAATAATAATAATAATAATAATAAAATTTTAATTGGTTTCCACTAGATGTAGGTCAGGTCCCATAAAAGTGTGTAGTATGCTCCATGGTAGTGATCATAGCTTCCATATGACTGACAACACTTCCGTGACCATATCAATTTAGATTTACAATTAACTGACCCAAGAGGTGATGGAACGAGGCTTAAACTAGGCTCCCAACCCTGTTGATAAAGCTTTTTAAGCTTAGTTGCACAGTGGAATGATTTTCCACTAAAATTTGGCCATTAATGTAAACTACATGGTTAGTGGTGAGACTTCAAGACTACTATTATAGTTCTAGTTTTAATTTTGGAAAGAGCATTCCCCAATGGGTTGATGTCCGGTTTAAGTAAAAAATACCCACCCAGTAGGAGGTGTTAGTGTGAGAATGAGTAAGTCCAAAACACGAACCAATAAAGATGTCCCGATTTAGGTTCGATTTGAGTACACTTTACTATGTAAATATATGCGTAAGTATGAACAAAATGTTTTTTTTCTGTCTGATATCGGTTTTTTATCGGGTTATTTCGGTTTACTATGTAAATATAAGCTAGATCTGTGATGATCCGTTGAGATTCTATCTAGAAATTATATATTCGGGTCTCTTTCTCAGAAAAGAACTAATCAGATTCTGTCCATCTGGTGCCCCAGTAAGATCCAAGAGCTTGGGGTACCCTTGCCCCTCTCACCGTCTAAAGGAGATTACAAAATGCATGCTTTTTTCCCCCTATAAATTCATGACTGATTTGCATGATAGCGTTTTAAAACAAGTTAAATGTGAACTACCAAACTAAACTTTTGGCTTTCTTAAACCTTTAGCTTCGTCTTCCCATTTATTTTGCTATATAAGCATTGAACCATTAAGGAGTCTTTTCACAATATTCACTTTTCCAAGTTTAATCTATGATTTATTGTCATTAAGTTATATTATTTTGTGATGGATTATAATGTATAGTATATTTTAAAGGAGAGAGTTCTCTTAGTAACCAATATAGGAAGGACACTAATCACAGGGTGCTTCAGCGGTTCATCAATAGGATAGGAGGAGAGAGGAGAGAGGGGAGAGATAGAAACATGAGTTGTTGGCGTAGCCCATGACAACAACTTGGAGATATTTTTCCCATAGTTTACTTATAGCTGAGGTGATTGAAAGATGTCCAATATAAGGCATTAGAGGCGACCAATATATTTATCTTCTTAAGTCTACTATTTATTATTTAATGCTATTTGTAAGATAGTTTTGCAGCCGTAAAATTGTCATAGTTGATTAAAAAAAAATACAAATGATTAGAGTATATTCATTCTTCAAACACATAAATATCAAGTATCAATTAAAAATCATCGTTAATCATACAATGAAATAATTTATTTGCATGATATTTGATAAATTAAAGTCTACTTCTTGTCGTCATCAAAGTGGTGAAGTGAGACTAAGAAGTTATAACCTTGTTTTGATTGTTTAGTTCTTGTTTTATTCCTCAAAGTTATTAAAGAGTGAGAAAGAAAGGGATTTCAAAATAATTTTTATCATTTTATAATTATTAAAAATCTCCATTGTTTTGCATATTTTTTGAGAATACATGAGAATAATAAGATTTCCCCACCAATTTCACAGTCTCATAGTTAAACAAATTGTCCTTGAAACCAGAGTAGGCTTAGATATGGGCAGCAATTCTGAAGCTATCCACATAGACTGCAGCAGTGGCATTCATGACACCTCGTTCAAATGGAGTATGGTGGCAGTAGCTAAGGGATGATATTGCGACAGTAGCAAATGGATGATTGAAATTGAGAAACAAGAAAATAAATGAAGCTAGCTTGCTGAGATTCACCAAAATAAATGATGTTTGTACACTAATTCATTAGTTGTATATTGATTCCATCGTGCCCCTCTTCCATTATCTTACCTTGCTTTCTTGTAGGACCCTCTCCCTCTTTTTTTCATCCAATTGAAAGGTTTAGGTATCCACTAATTCATATGTAGGAGTTTAGGAGGAGATTTTAGGCATTGAGTATGGCTAGTGAATTTAGTAGTGTTCGTTGATTGCCATGTAATGAACCCATTATGGGTTCATGGGTCCGTATGATAGAGGTCTACAACCAAACCAGGTTTAGGGTAATGGTAAGGAGGGGAGGTTCCTTCAGCTTCTTCCATTGATCCTAATCCCACTTTGCGATCAACCCCTTGGGTAGTTCGACAAGCCTTTATCGGTGTCTTCTCTTGTATATATTAGTTGGTGTTGTGATCTATGTAGTGAGAAGTGGAAGTTTTGGTGGTCATAAGACCTTTAAACCTGTAGATGGATTGTATTTCTTTGCGGTGACTCTTTGCACAATTGGGTATGGTGATATAGTAGTACCTGATACAGAATTTACTGAGTTTTTTACTTGTTTGTTCATCATAGTTCGTTTTGGATTCATTGATATATTGCTAAATGGATTAGTAACAGATGTCTTGGATCAGAAAGAGTCAGTGATGTTGAGTGCAGTGGATGAGAATAGATTTAATGAAATGTTTCAAGCTTATGTAATTGACAGAATTAAGGGAAGAATGGATAAGGATGAAGGTGGGATTGGCATTAGGTGTTGTTATTGTTTGTATTGCAGTGGAGATGGTAATGGTGCATTTACTAGAGGGATTGGATTGGACTGATAGTTTCTATTTTCGGTAGCTTCGGTGACCACAGTGGGTATGGAGATTATTCATTGAAGACTTTGAAGGGTAGGTGTTTTGCTATCATTTGGCTCTTGGTAAGTACATTGGCTGTTGCAAGGGCTTTCCTCTACTTAATTGAGTTAAGGATTGACAAGAGAAATTGAAAGATCGTGAAATGGGTTCTTCAGAAGAAGATGACTCAGGGTGATCTAGTGGCTGCTGACCTCGACAATGATGGTTCTATAAGGTATGTTATATGAATACTACTACTACTGATCATCAACTATATATATATATATATATATAGGGGCTATTTTGCCGAGTTCCTTAGATAGAGTTGTCTCGTGCCCCTAGGTATTCTCTACCTACCCACCTGTGTCGGTTTCGGGTATAGGTACCCTTTTGTTGAAGGTCGTTCGAGCTTTTCCTGGGAGTATGGCATGGATTACTTCAACACTGATAGATAGGATCATTACTCATAATTAGAAATTGTGAGGAGGCCTTGATTCCATCCATGAATAATCTTCTTCATAAGGGTCATATCCTAATTGATTGAATTGAAGAATTCCTTCTTATATCTTCCAAATTCCATTGGGGGGGGGGGGAGTTCCAATAAAGATAGAATAATGGACTGTACTAAATCTTGATGCTGTGAAAACTTTATACAAAGCCTCAGTAGGAATTGAACACATCCTTCTTGCTCTTTGCCAAGCTAATTAAGTTGGTGCCAGATGATCTGTGTTATCTTCAAGTTTATTTAATTATCTTCCCAAATTGGGATATTTTCGTCATTGCCTACCTCTAATGACTCTTTTCTCCCTAAATTTTGTTATACCTTTCTCACTAACTCATTTATGTTGATGATACTTATTCAGGTTCCCAATCTCCTCTTTTAGCCTCAAATTGTTCCAGAAATGACGTTTCGTGTCAAAAATTGAAATTTCAGTTTCTGTGTCAAAATTTTTTTTTTTTTT
>NC_056565.1:42013640-42018640 GCF_013358625.1 Macadamia integrifolia
TAAAAAGAGAACTAAGAAAGAAGAATATGGAAGCTAAGGACACCAGAAACAGAAACAAAAGAGAGGAGGGGACACAACCCACGACCAAGAAGAAAGAATTGGATGTGAAAATTAATGAAAAAATAGCAATTTCATTAAACTTGTTAAAATATAATAAAACGGCTGGAAAGTTTTTATATAATTGTGTGTCTTGAATAGTCAAGCTGGTGTTGTTGTCATTTGGGGCTATCAATTCTCCCAAGAAGGTATCTTCTGTGCTTGAAGCAGTTTGGTTTAAGCTGATGTGGGGATGGACCAAGCTTAATGTGGATGGCTGCTCTATGGATAATCTAGGAAGAGCTTACGCTGGTGGTGTGTTGAGAAACCACAGGGGTAACAATGTGGGTTCATTCAGACAAATTATTTTGTGGAATTTAAAGCGCTGATAGATATTACTATTATTGCTAAGGAGCTGAAAGTTAGTTCCCTTTGGATCGAATCAGATTCGGTGGCTGTGGTGGTGGCGATTCAAAATCTTTCAATTCCTTGGTTCAGTACTCAAGACTGGATCTCAGTTCAGTATTTTTAGCTTCAATCAGATGGAAGATCACCCATTGCTTCTGTGAAGTTAATGGTGTTGCTGATTTTCTTGCTATGGATGCAACTATAAATATTAATTTCTCAGCTCATATCAAATCTAAGATTGCTCATGATGCAGAATCTAGATGATGCAGTTGGGCAATGGATTTAGAAATATCTTTTATTCACTTTCCTTTTTAACTTTTATTTGCTTTCCTTTTTGGAGCTAGAACTAGTTTGGTCGTATTCTTAATTGAGTGAGATTTTTATTGCTTTTAGATTTAGATGCAAGTTTAAATTTGTTTCAGATTAGGAAGGTAGGTTCTTTTGGGTGTCTTTATAAACAACTGTGTAGTCCATTGTGGACAGATTTGAAGTTTTATGAATTGAATGAAATTTTGATATTGAATGTTGGCTTGGTTGCACCATAGCTTTCAATTCCCCTTTCTTCCCTCTCTGAAATTTTCTCTCTATCTTCCCCTCTGAAATCTCTCCTCTTCCCCTTTCCCCCATCAAACGCTGGTTTCTTCTCAACTATTAGTGTTGGACTGTATCACAGTGACCCCTGCTGCCCCGTTTTGAGCGGACGTTGGTGACCCATAGAAGTTGATAGCTCTCCATCTCATCTTCCTTCTTCACCAACTTTTGGGGGTTAGTTCACCATTGAAGGGCGACCCTAAGCCTTGAATCTCAGGTCTGAAAGTGATTCCTACTGTGAGAGATGCATCTGCAGGCCTACCCAAACCTGTACCTGCCGCCCTTGTGATTCCAGGAGTTGAATCTGAACCTAATACTTGACCTGTGGGGTTTATATTGGTGGTTTGATAGAGCTGGGTTATGCAATCCTATACTTGCAATTTCAGCCCAAGCCTAGGCCTGGCCTGTGAGATCCTTCACTTGGAGTAGAGGCAGCCCTCGCTGGTTCTAAAATCTATCGTGGGTGTTGTAGGTTGAAGAAAACCGATTCCCTAAATTTATTAGTAAGGATAGTTATTTATAATTACAAGAAAACCCCTTGTCTCGGAAATTGTGTTCTAATGTCTCCTCCCTTTAGTAATTACAGATTGTCCCTCCTCTTCTAATTTTCTATTTCTGTTTGACGCTAGTATCTATCTCCATCTCTTTTAAGTGCTTAGTTGTTTTTTAAACTATAAGATTGCCCTCAACCCTGAAATTAAGATATTTTATCATTCTTGTGGGCCCTAAGATATCCGATTTCAGTCTTTGGAACCCAGATCCGCATCACTAGGCCTAGATTTCACTTTTGTTAGTTCATAGATTTTCTTTTCCCTACTGATAGTCGTGTCGAAGTTGGGGGAATTAAAATCTTTTCTTGAGTTGTACTCTCTTTTTTATTTTTCTTCTTTTTAATAAAATATCTGATCTTTATCATAAATAAATAAAACAAAATTAAGTAAAATAAAAAATAGTCAACACTTCAGTATATATGCTACATGAGAAAAGCCCAACTACATGTACCTATGTAGAAGATAACAAAACCTACTATTCAGATGAAGGAAAATAAAATACCTATAGCCTCCTACAATGAAAAGTATCATAAGGCTAACATAAGACCAACTTATAAGAAGAGAAATAAATTAATGAATAGAAAATAGAATCCTTCCCAATCACAACAAATATATTGATCATTTGGAGCTGAATTGACTATTGTGAACTTACTTGGTGGAATTTATGTAAGAAATGACCTTCTTTGCAGTTTTGGTGTTTAAATGTATTGCAGGTAAAACGAATACTATAGAATAGTCATCAAATCCATCAACTGAATATATGGCCCCTAGAGCACCACCAAACTTTGCATTTTCTCCTGCAGTTAAGTACGTATCACACACCACAATCTTTCCCTTCACCACATCTCTATCTAAGAAACAGTGTCTGAAACACAAAAGGCAATTATCTTCACTTGTAATTTGTTCATGTAATTAAGAAGATGGAAGAAGCTACTAGTTATCCAAGAGGAGCACTTCATTAATTACCGAGCACTATCTTCATCAGATGTTCCTCCTTCAGCTCCTTTTCCGTATACAATTGGATGGTTTGTTCCATTTAAAGTAAAAGGATTAATGGAATTACCCTGACAACAGAAAAATAAATTTAAATTAAATTAAATTAATTGATTGCACTTTGAACTTGGAGAACAAGCAGTTTCTACTGCTATATATGAACCAATAGCTAGTAAATCTGACGGATGTTGTTCCTCAAGCATGATTCAATTTCACAATATAAAAAGTGAATAAAAAAAATTTTATACTAGGTCGATAATGCATGCCAAGAAATCATATCAAATACAGCATTATTTAAAAAAAAAAAACCATTATATATGATCCCAAACGTATTAAAAGTATAGCCATATAGTTCATCTTATTTAACCATGCATGATTTAGAGTTGAGATCTTTAGACAATGGAGTGTCTTAGATCGAAAAAATCTCAAGGTTGTGTAGATGAGATGACAAATATACTTCAAATCAATAAGGGGTCTAGATGTTTAAAAGACTAAAGTTGCGTTTAGTAAAATTTCTTGGAATGCAATATAGTCATGGAGTTCCAGTTGGTGCTACTACACTAAGGCAACCTTCTTTCCCTCCCCCCTCAAATAAGCAAGCAAAAGAAAGAGACTGATAAAGACTGCATAATGATTCTTACCATGATGACCTTTCCATCCCCAAGGATAACCTTATCAATGATTTGGCGGTCTGTACTGCTTGCTGCTACAGACAGTATCCAAGGTGCAACACTTCCGGTTGATCGCTTACTAGGACCAGTATTTCCTGCAGACTGTGATGTGAGGATGCCCTTCTGCATTGCATGAAATGCACCAATTGCAATGGAATCTGAATCGAAATCAAGGAATGCACTCGATCCTGCCGAGATTGAGATGATATCCACTCCATCCGCAATGGCATCATCAAAAGCAGCAAGGACAACACTTCCATCACAACCACCTCGTTCAATGCAAACTTGGTAAGCTGCAATCCTTGCCGATGGTACACCTCCTTTTGCATTCCCTTGGGCCAACCCATAAAATCCCACATTAGATACTAAGTTACCAGCAACTGTGGAGGCTGTATGTGTCCCATGTCCTTGTGTGTCCCTCACTGAATTAGTTATATTTGAGTAGAATCGAGCACCAATGATCTTGCTATAAAAGATTCATGGATCATTGTAGAGATAATCTATAATTTTCCGTGTTCTAGATAAGATATTAAGAGAGCTGTGAATCTTTACGTACATGAATGTATGTGAACGTCCCTGATCCGTGGATATAGCATCTATTCTCCTCATTTAATAGATGCTATATCCACGGATCAGGGACGTTCACATACATGAAGATTCACCGGATTCAGACATTATTATCAACCAAATCAATGCATATCATATAAATGGAAGTAATAGAAACGACATCAAGCTAAGAGAATTACTTGTTGCATGTAAAATTATTGCCTCCTTTACAAACACCCTTCCATTTTTTAGGAGGAGGGCCAAATCCTTCGTCACTAAAACTTTCAGATTCTGGCCATATTCCAGTGTCTAAAACACCAACAATAAGATCACTCTCAGCCCCAGCTATTCTTTTCGCAGCCTTGGATAAACCAATGAAGTCCCAAGACCTAGTTGTATGAAGTTGGATAGTTCTACTTGGGAAAACAGATACAACACCTTCCTTACCTGACATGACACTAAAGATATTATGATAATGTTTAAAGCTGAAACATATTTTAGAAATTAATGACATTTGGTAATACTAACTGGCAAGCTTTTGTCTCTCTTGTTCATTGAGCTTTGCTGCAAATCCATTAAAACTTCTATGATAGCTTCGCACAAAGTTGTCAGTTACTGAGCTGCACAAAGAGAGAGATATATTGGTCAGAATCTTGTCTTTTGTATACAGGTTAATATCAACGTAACCCAACCAACCAGGTCATATAGAATTGTAATCATTCTACGCGGTTACAAAAAATATCATTATAATACTAATATGGCAATCACAATATAGAACAAAATTTAGCTACTACCCAGGTTGTAGCCAACTCCTGTGGCAGCCAAAGAAATGGAATCTTAAAGGACATTTTGAAATATTCTTAAACCTAGGAGGGTAATTGTGAACCAGGGGAAGTGAATTATTCCACTTCTTTGGCTACCGATAGTGGTTGCAACTAATTGACTGGAACTTGGGTAGCAACCAAATTTTTTTCTACAATATATATTGCATCTTATAGTAAGAGGTCAACATTCCCCCAAAAGGGAAAAAAAAACATCATTAGAACAGTCTTATTGTAACGGAGCATGACCCTTCTTTTTTTTATACACCAACGTTGGCGCTTCATATGGCAGATGCAAAAGCTACAAAAAAAAAAAAAAAAAAAAAAACTATTCAAAGCTTTAATTAAAAAATAAATAAATTAATAAAGTTCCATACAAGGCC